>NC_037682.1:38577958-38607956 GCF_003255815.1 Theropithecus gelada
GATCGTCCGGCACTCCCCAGTGAGATGAACCCAGTACCTCAGTTGAAAATGCAGAAATCACCGGTCTTCTGTGTCGCTCGCGCTGGGAGTTGGAGACTGGAGCTGTTCCTATTCGGCCATCTTTATGATTTTATTTATTTATTTACATTTAATTATTATACAAACAATATATAGTATAGTAAAAATAAATTCAGACATTGTAGAATAATAAAGTAAAACTTTTTCTCGCAAGAATGTAGCTTAGTTTTCTAAAAATTACACTCCAAACAATTTCTTATTTGTTACTGAATACCTAGTATACATGGTTTTCTAAACCTGGACAATCCATGGGGAGTAAGGCAATCTGTCTTTGCTTAAAAACAGGAACTTAACAATAAACAAAAAAAAAAATAAATAAGATAATTTTAGATCATGCAAAAACATGTAAAGAAAATAAGAAAATATGATACAGAGTAATATGTGAAACCAAGGGAGAAGCATTGAGTAGAATGGCTGAGGAGAGTCATTCAGGAGATGACATTTGACCAAGATCTGAATGACAAAAGGAGTCAGTCACGTGAAGATCTGGAATCAGCTGTGTCTCCAGTAGCAAAAACAGTAAGTACGAAGGCCTGAGATGGGATTGAATCTGGCATGTTACAAAAGGGAAGAAGTCCATGTGGTTATGGTATCATGAAGGGTAGGTTTGGGAGATGAGAAATCAATGACAAGATCACTCAAGTCTATGTAGACACGATAAACAGTGTGGATTACTATAAGTGAAATGGAAAACTGCCAGAGAGTTGTAAGAAGGAGAATATCATGAGATTTTCACGGTTAAAAGATCAATTTGGTTACTGTATGAAGAATGAATAATACAGAGGTGAGTAAAAAAGAGCCTGGAGGAAGCAGGGTGACAAGTTATGTCTAACAGTAGAGATAATGTCAGTTTAGACCAGAGAGACAGCAGTCATAAAATTATTATAATAATTATAATAGTCCAGGCAAGAAACATTAAAGGTGGGTTTAAGGCAGTAGCAGTGGACTTTGGTTGGAGAAATATATAATTACATATATCCAACTTTTGACTAATTAGATATGGAAAGTGGGTGAGAGAGAGTAAAGTTTAGGATGACCCTCAAGTGATTGACTTGGGTGACTGGGTAAAGGATATTATTATTGACCACTGTCAAAAATATAGATAAAAGAGCATTTTGGAACTTGGGAGGGCTAATTGCAAGTTTCATCTTGGATATGTGAATTAAGGTCCCTGGAGGACAAGCAGATAGTGGTGGATGTTTGGCAATAGATACATAGATCTGAAATGCAAGAAGAGATGAAGACTCAAAATATAAATTTGAAAATTATTGCATAAGAACATGTCTGTGTATCCAAGAAGAGATCACCGTCCTCAATACTGTGGCATATATACATTGAGTGTAATGAAAATGTGGGTAATATTTAAATTATAGTCTTACTACAACTATGGAAGATATACACACATGTACATTCTGTTTTCATTCAGGACTTTTTAATTTACCCTGGACTTGAGACTAGCGGCTTTTTGTGATCAAAATGCCAATAAAATTCTGAGATTTCTTGGGTCACACAGGCCAAAGTAATCTGCATATTCAGTGCAATCGTTATCAAAATACCAATGACATTCTTCACAGAAATAGGAAAAATAATCCTAAAATTTATATGGGACCAAAAAAGGCCCAAAATAGCCAAAACAATCCTGAGCAAAAAGAACAAAGTTGGAGGCATATTATCAGACTTCAAATTATACTACAAAGCTATAATAACCAAAACAGCATGGTACTGGCATAAAAACAGACATATAGACCAATGGAACAGAATAAAGAACTTTTAATGCACTTTCAAGCATCCTATTCTTTCTTTCATAACATTTATCACAGTCTTATATTGTTTAATTACTTGCATAATTATCTGTATTTTTTCCTATAAATCTTAGTAGTGTATAACATTCATGGTTAGGAGTCAAATCTGCTTTGCTGTTCCCTGAACAGTAAACTAGCATAATCTGTGGTGGTGTAGATAGATGGATCAATAGATAGATAGGTAGATAGATGGATAGATAGATAGATAGATAGATATTATTTATATTTGAATAAATAAACAAACAAGTTTGTAGAGTTTCTTGCATTACTGGCCTAAAGTGAAGACCACTAGTATACAGTCCTTGTTGTGAAACCAACAGGCCATTTGAACTAGAGCAAATAATCCCTGTTTTGGTTTTCTTATATGCACGAAGAGAAAGTGAGAATGTATGTTTTCCGTTTCTTTTTATCTCCGAAAAACAAAACTCTACCCAGCAATCATGATTGAAGCCTCAAAATATATTGAATAGGTCTATAATGAAAGGGACATGTGTTTATTAGTATCATTGTGATATTTGTTTAAGTTGTTACTATTTTCGTATATTTAGAAGCAAATTTAGGATTACATTTTCTGTCTCTGTGTCTCTCTTCTGCAAGATGATTTAATAAGATAAAACTCATACCTATTCATCACAAACGAAGTGAATTTGTGTGTGTGTATGTTTGTATATCATCTAGGCAGCCATCTTGAAAGGCACCTTTGCCAATAGGATAAATTTTCCCGTGAAATTTAAATATAACACCTCTCTAGTCTATGTAATTCATTCTTTGCATATAAAGCCAGAGGCTATTGATTTTATTGGGATCATAAAAATTATAAAATAATCTAAATCGTTATTTTATAGGCTATTAGTGGTTCCAGCAATGAGAAATCTGTCATGTTTATTAATCTCTCTAAAATTAGACGATATAATAAAATGTACACCCTAGTCTTTATGAGTAAACATTCAAACAGGTCAACACCAGTCGGAAGATAACACACTTCTTCTAAATTACTAATGTTTATCTTCCACTACGTTTCCATTTCTATGTGTCGTATCTTCTATCTTACCAAAGTCTTGCTTCCTTTCTGTTATAGATCACAGATGTTGGGCTAATAGTTTTATAAACTTGTCCTTACTTCTTGCTTTAAAATTGGTTCCACATTTACAGGACATTTTTGGAAACATCTATGAACTCAAATATTCAGAATTGTTGCTGATCTCAGAACCAAACAAAGCTCTCCCATTAAAGGACTAGGAGACTTTTTTTTTTTTTTCATTTGGTTCTGGTACCTGGTTGGATCCACTCCCCAAGAAACTTGAGATCATTTATCCTAAATTATCCAGTAATTGAGAAAACTGGACATGGGGAAGAAAGCCTTCCCACAGAAAGAGGCATTAGCAACAAATGGTGGGTCTCTGGTTTTGTAACTGAACCACTTAGGCTCAGCTACTAGAGTTCAAGGTAAACACATGGCATTTTTCCTCTCTCTCTTCCACTTAGGACCTGAGTAGGGGAGTAGGTTAACCAGCAAAATGTAGGATAAAGAGCGTGTATTTTGAAGCCAGGTAGAACAACTTCAAATCTTGTTTCTCCCATTTTCTGCTGTGAGTTTTAATGTCCTTTTCCACATATGGAGGACAATGTTATATACCACACCAGGATATTGTAAGATTAAACAGGATGATGTCCTATATACAGTTCCTTGGACAATAATAAATGTGTACTAAAGTGTTGTTATTACTATTATTATGATGTATGGACTCCAAGATGTAACTTTATAAAGAAAATCATGGTCTGATGACACATATGTAGTAAGGAGAAACAAAGGGTGTTTTACCAACTGTACGGTCATTGTTTCTTTGTTCTACGTTCTTTGTTCTATCCTTGCCAGGTGTTATGCCATCTCTTTCTCTCAACTACTTGCTCAGTAAGTACCATGCATGCAGTCACACCACTAGTAAAGGAGTGACATCAGGAATTAATCTAGACTTCTTGAGTTATGGTTCTATGCCCTTTCCACTTTGACATAGATTTTTTTTCCTGCTAACTAAAGGGAACAATTGTAGCTATCCACAATTTCAAATGTAATGCTTCATAGTATATACTGAATAAACATTTGCAACACAGAAGATGATAGAGGCATTATCTAAGGAAGGGAAAAAAAGATGAGTAAATTTAGGGAGACTGATAACAAGTTCAGTGTTGGAAATCAGTATGAGATTCTCTGAGCTATATGCATGCAGATAGCTCTAGTTTGCAATATGAAATTAAAAGTCAGGTCAGAGAAAGGGACTTTATATTCAAATTAGGTTGTCACTGAAGCTGCATTGGTTGTTGAGACAATAAAGAGAGGTACCTGCAATATGTAGATTCTGAATTAGTTTGCACGTGGACGCACATATATATTACTGTAGGTAAATAGAAATTACAGAGGAACATAGGTGATACATAACTCTCAGGCTTGTTTTGCATAGTAAATGAGTTTCCTAAAAAAATTAAATTTGCTATGTGCTAAGAAACAATCAGTATAATAGTTCTCAGTTTCAACTCTGAAGCCATTCTGCTGGGTGAGCATTCTGTCACTTACCAGCTTGATCAAATTACTTGGGTTTGATGTGTTTCAGTTTCCTCATCCATTAAATGGGACTACTAATAGGGCCTACCTGACATATGGCTGGGAGGATTTAATTAAATATTTTATCTTTACAAACTGTTTAAACAAATTCTGGCACATCGTAAGATCTCAGTAAATATTAACTGTGATTGTATGGGAATGTGAACAAAATACTTTGGGTGGATCACAGAGAGAAAATTAATTTCATCTGGAAAGTTGAAGAAAGGCTTTTCTTTTTCTGGACTCCTCTTTTTTGACCATTGAATCTACCTGCCATACTCACATTTGTACCTGAAACTCTACCCAGATGGCATCCTTTTCTGTAAGGCCTCCTTTTCTTTATCAGAATGAATCACTGTGTTCCCTATGCTGCCTCTGGATTCTGTATCTCACCACCATCTGTTGAACGGCTCTTACCTGCTTGCCAGCTTGTTTCCTCTATTAGACTGAAATGGACTTTCTTGAGTTATCAACTTTGTATCTTTAAAACCTACCCCAGTACTTGGTGTGGAGTAGCTGATTATTTCTGCACATTGAACTGTTAAAATTACATTTATACTAAACTTTAACAATCCAAAGCTCTGGCAAATTTATAATTCTTAATTATAATAAAAGTACTGATGACGACTTACTATGATCAGGCATTGTGCTAAGGATTTTGCATGCAATATTGTTTTTCAACCTTGTAGAGGATATTTTCTTTCTTTCCCTTTCATTCTCCATTTTGGTATAAACGCCACTTAGGTAGAATATTGAAGATTAGCTTTTGAACATGTTAGGAGCATATAGTATAATAAATGTAGAGAAAACTACAGAGTAAAAGTAGAAAAACTACCTGAGGATTTATCCTGTTGACTATTAAAGCATATTTCATTATAAACAATTAGGCCAGAATTATGCCAAAATAGATGTGTAGATCAATAGAAGAGAAGAGAATGTCCAAAAAAGAAAGTTTTTTTTCAAACAATTAAATTCAGACAAGTGGATAATTATTTGAAGTAAATAAATAAAAGCTAGAATCTTATAGCACTTCTTATAGTAAAATGAATCTCAGATAATTTGAAGACTGAAATCTTCTTATTGAAAATAAAATATATGTGAATATATTACTATTTAGGGGCTTGAAAAAGGCCTTTTTCTAAGCTTATGACAAAGGCAGAAATTGTATTTTAAAATTGAAATTGAGAGAATAAAATGCATAAGTTCCATGTAACAGAAACATGGAAGAAAAAGATGTCAAAACTATATTAACAATATAAAGTTGGAAAAAATATTTGCAGCAGCTTCAAAAAGACAAGGATTAATAAACTTAACTTACAATAAACTCTTTAAAATAAATAAGAAAAAGACCAGCAGTTAGGGAGGCGAGGTGGGGGGATTGCTTGAGCCCAGAAGTTGAGACCTGCCTGGGCAACATAATGAGACCCTGTCTCCACAAGAAGCAAAAAGAAAAAGAAAAAGAGTCGTGCAAACAAACACAAACAAAATCAATTAATGACATAACTAGGCAGCTGTCAAAAGAAGAAATATCAATCACTAATAAAAATATTTAACTAACAGGTAATGAAATATGTGAAATTAACTCATATTGAGATACCAATTTAAAATTATCAGATTGAGCATCATTTTTTTAACAGAAAAAAGTAAAATCTATTGTTATTAATAGTAGGTGTATAGGAAAATAGCTTGTAACATAAATTGCAAATGAGGATGTAACTTTATGCACTGTTTTGGAGAGTCATTTGGCAACAGTTTATGTAACGAAAACTTACAAAAATATCTATTCCCTTAAATACAGCAACTCTACACCTAGAAGTTTATAATAAGAAAGGAATCAGACTTGTGTGAAAATGTAAATGTACAAAGATTACAGCCCAGCAGTCCTTATTTACAATACTGCTATCCATCGGGGACTTTGGAATAAATTCTAAAATACCAATATATTGGTTAGTTATCAGCCATTAAAAATGAAGGCCTGTATTCACTGATACGAGGATGACCATAATACACTGTAAAGTATAAAAGCTGTTCTTAAAATATCACACTTATCATGATCTCAGCAAGAAATATGTGTGGACATTAGGGAGAAGTAGGGAGTTCATATCGAGGTGTAAAAAATGTATATAAAGGTTATGTCTAGGGTGGCATTTTAGGTGATTTTGATTTCGCTCAAACAGATAGATGATAGGTACATAGATAGATGATAGACAGATGATAGATGATATAGATAGGTATAGATAGATAGATACATACATACACACATACATACATAGACACGTAGAAAGTTAAGATAAAGAGAGAGAGAGGAGACAGAAAGACTAAGCAGCTTATGTCACCTCTGTTTCCTGTTTCAAAGAAGAATTAGACAGGTTTGCTCTCTCCTCTACAAGTAAAGAGGGCGAAACCTGACATACATGTATACATGTATATATGCAAATATGTATAAATGACTATGTTGTCTAGAATAAATTAATTGTGCATTCATAATTGCAACATTATTGTTATTGTGAGAAAAGAAATAAATTACCCACTAATCAAATAGATTTAAAAAATACACTCTTGTAGTTTCCAGTGGCATTAGCTAAGTACTTGGAAATGGTCATTTTTAAGGCCTCCCCCTGTGTAATTAGAAACATAGCTGCCAAGTCTTGCACATGAATAAGTCTAAACTCTAGATTTTGTTTTCCTATTTTTTTCTTCTCTTAATTTTCCAGAGTCTAGAGAAAATAAAACACCATGAAGTATTAGCCCATGGAAAAGTGCTCAGGGGAAAAGGCCATTTTCAAAACCTTCTTTTTAAATATAATTTGTTTTGTTCTACAACCTAGTCGTTCAAAACACCCATGATTTGCAGTCTAGAATTCCAGATTTATTTCCCATGGAATGCCAGATACATTTTCCAGATGTGTTGTTTTTGAGGCCGTATTATTTATCACAGGTGTAAGGTTTTCTATCTCTAATTAGCCGAAGGGGAGAGAGTAAACCTGTCTAATTCATTTTAGAAACAAGATACAGAAGCTATATAAGCTGCTTAGTCTCAAAATAGATGTGCTGGCAGGTGCCTATCATTGACCTGTTACATTGACACATGCCACTTGGTCAGAATTTGGTTAAGATGGTTTTTCCTGATAAAAATATATATTTCTAAGTGAAGTACAAAATAGCATTTTGGAGATGATACTTTTTAAAATTGTTTTAATTCATGTAGAGTGTGAAAACCCAACAAACAAATGAGAGCAGAGATCTAGCTGATACTGAGACACTGCCTTTCCAGTTCTTTAAAATATTGATCAAATATTAATCGTCTTTTAAATATTTCTATCATGTCTTTTCTATGTTTCTTTGTTGACAGACAATTTTCTACGCCTTCTTAGGAATTTTCCTTTAGCTAACGATGTTGACTTTTGCTACTGCTGCTAATAATGACAATGATGGAAATAGAAATTGTTTTATTTATTACATCCTCACGAGAAACACAACAATCCTATTATTATTATTGCCATTTTATAGATAAGGAAACTTGGATGTGAAAAATGACTAGTAACTTAGTGGAGCTGGAAATCAAGACATTCTGAAGTGGAGAAAATATATTTCTTTTAAGTGGAGATAGAATGTACATTTAAAACACCCTTTTGCACCAGCTACTATCTTCTTCGGGGTTATCAATCCCCTTTTCTTCAAGGTGTTCTATAAATTCTTAAAGACCTGCACAGATCAGCAGTAGTCAGGAGTATAGAAAAATAATAAAAATGGTGATAGCTGCACTTAAGACAGTAAAACGCCAGCCTAGCAGTAAATAAAAATGATGCCTGGCTACTTCAAAACTTCTGACTCCAAGCTAGTACTTTACTCCATTGCCTTTCTCTCATGGCTTTCCTGAAGCCTATTTGGTATGCCATCCTCAAATATGTCTGATTTTTGCTTCTGCCCCACATTGTATTAGGAGAACCAACTAGAAATAAATAAGCAAACAAATAACTAACAATTGTTGGATGCATAAATGAAGGAATCAGTGGATTAACCTTATTTTGTAAAGATTTTAATAAATATATGTAAAGATATAGAAAACGATATATTGCTATTCAAATTTTTAAAAGTGTTTGCTAACTAAAATAACCACATAGATCATACCAATGTTTTCATTTAATGCTTTTGAGAAGCACTAGACAATGCAATACACCATACACATTTGTAAAATTAAGCACCAGTTATATACATAAACATGAGCTGGTTAACTTTTCTTCTGTAAAGTATGTCTGAAGCTTAGGCGAGAATTTTTCATTTGCGCTTCTTGGGATTGAAGGCTTCGGAGTTCACAGAAGCCCCAGATATTTATGCAGAAATTTGTGTTATAAGTAAATGGGTGAATTTTTGTCTTTGCCATGTTATTTCAAATACCCTTTACCGGTGCTAGTTTTACTGTTATGTTTGTCCTACCGTAAGTTATGGCCCCACTTATTTCAATGACCAGCAAAATAAATTATCTTTTGATCATTTTTCTCCTTTATCTTAATATAGAAATTATGTTATATTCTTCTTTTTTCTTCCCTTTTCCTCCCCTTATTTCTTCACTCATTTTCTTTAACAGATAATTGTGAGTTTATATCTATGAAAGGTAACTACAAGAAGTGAGACAGATATTCATGCATATATCATAGAATAATATAATTGCTAGAATATAATGGCCTAATATGTACTTGATACTAAAATTGTATATGAAATAATTAAATTTTTCTTTTGCATGCCAAGACACTATTTGTATCTTGGGGACTATGATGGGCAGAACTTAAAGTGGCACCATGTTCACAACCTGTATGAGGAGATTTGCTTCTTGCAAATAAAATATGACAAAGCATGTTGGGATGTCACTCTTGTGATTATCACTCTGTGTGTGTGTGTGTTTTGCTAACACACATAGGAAACGCTTTTCAATTTGTCCCACTTCTTGAAGAAGTAAACTTCCGTGTTGTGAACTGCCTATAGGAAGGGCAATGTGGTGAGAAACTTCAGTTCTAGCAGTTGAGAGCAGTCTCCACTCAACAGCCAGAAAAAAAAAAAAAAAAAAAAAGGAACCTCAGTCCTACAACCACGAGAAGATGAATTCTGCTAACAACCTGAGGGAGCTTGGAAGTGGATCTAAGCCGTGCCTGGACTTCTGACTCATGGAATTGTGAGGTAATAAACGGGTGTTCTAAATAATTGAGTGTGTGGTAATTTTTTAAAAGGCATTGAAAACTAATTCAGACCCTAAACATCAATTATCATTTTACTTATTCATGTGTGCAAATGGTGGGCCACACAACTCCAGTTGAGAACCTGCTGGATAAAACAAAGTATATCAGAGTTAGTTTCTGTCATTTGACTTGAATCTATAAGAAGTTTGTTTGAGTGAAGAAAAGTCAGCTTGAATGTTTAAAATAGGAAGAGGGATGCCTTTTATTTCACGACTTGATTTATGGATATAATAATTGCACATCTGCATTTCATTTCATGACATGGTCTCAAAAATGTTGCAGTCGCCTACCAAGAGTTTTAAAATTGCATTATGCAGAAAAATCTACTATGTATGAACTTTGAATGGGAAAAAAGGAACACCACTGCCAGTTTTAAAAGATCCTTATTTAGATTAAATAATTTCTACATAAAATTATACAGATAATAAACATTTTTGAATATTTTGTAACCATGAAATGAAAATATTTTGATGAATCAAGTCATAGAGATGGAGGATTCATAATTCTTGTCTTTTGAATTTATAGTAAAGAAATTTTTTAGGAATGCTGTTTGCACAGCTTTAATAATCCCAGGCTTCTCACAGGGCATTCACATTGTGATGCCATAAAAACCCCAAAAGTTTATTTAGGAAGTCGGGAAGAGTGTCAGTAACCATGTGTTGAGTGAAAGCAAAAATAAACAGCCAAGACATAAAGGTGCTAAATGGCTACATTTAGAAGCATTCTTGCTTTCATCCAGCTAATGCCAGAAGTTCATACTTTTTTTTCACAAAAATATGCTTTTGCCCATGATTTGGATCTTAGAACCTCCTATGTATTCGGCTTGCTTGATTGACCATCTACAACCTCTTGCCTGGATCCTCAGTATCTTTTTTTCTTTCTATTGGCTCTTCTCCTTTGGCACACATCCCACCACTCCATAATCTTTTATTTTCTGAAAATCCTTTTCCAACTCTGACGCCATCTTCTTCTTCATCTGTTATCTTATCTACATACTTCCAGTTTCAGTCCAATTTTCTCTTATTTCCTGCTTAAACGGTTCCTTAAAATCTCTTCCTGGTCTTCACTTTCTAATTCATATATCACCCTGCTAAAAGAGTAACCTCTCCAGTACACAAGTCTTATTATATTATTTTCCTACTTCAGGAGTTCAGTGGCTCCCCTTCACCTTTATTCTAAAGAAATTCCTCTACATGCCATGGAGAGTTCTTTGCTCCATCACCTACCATTTCTGCAGCTCTTTCCATGCCTGCCCTTCTCCTACACTCTCTCTTAGAGTTTGCATTCCAGGCATCTATGTACTTATCTCATCTTACTCTTATCTCATTGTGCCTATAAAACCATATGTTACTTGAGAATAGGACCTGAGCCTGGTAATAAATGCTTATCAAAAAATGAACAACTCAAATTCTGAATCTATTATTGGCCTGCCAACAAAAGGTCAATATGGTTGGTTGTTGTAGCCAGTGAGTCTGAGTAAGATCATGATGCACAGATGTGGGATTTACTTGCAAAATAACCACTCCAAGACTTTTTCAAGACAGCAGCATACTTGCTCACTCCACAATATCAATGTGATAAATGTTCTGTCTTTGGGTCGTATTTCTAGCCCCTTTCCAGCAGACTGAGGCTAAACACCTAATCTTAGAGCTCTTCTCCCCCTCAAGCCTGGGCTCCTTTCTTGGCCTCATGGACCACTAAAGGTTTCATATTTTAATGTTTTTCTTAGGGTCTGAGTAACCTCTCTTCTGATTAGACAGGACATGAGTGAATAATATTTGCATTAAGGGAAAGAGGCTGTCTTGGGTCTTTGCTAAGCAACCCAGGAGGGAGACAAAGCATGCCTGGAAGTGAAATACCAGGACCTGAGAAACTCAGTGCATATGTGGACTACACAGTGAGTCAAAACAGACCCTCATGTGGCAGCTGCTTTTTATTATATGCTGCAATCTCTGAAGTTTATTTCTTGTTTTTATCCCCTCAGGATCAAAATCTTCTCCATTGGCCTTACACATACAGAATTTCAGTCTGGAAGGGTTAGACTTTGACTACAAGTACTATAATCAGTTCTATGAGGACTAGAACCAGTGTGCTTACAAAGTTCATAGAAGACGTGATGTTTGACATCGGGGTGTTGTGAAATGATCCAGCTGAAAGATACCCCAGATACATGATAAACATACAGCCTATATTTATTAGGGTAGTTTTCAAAGTGCTAGCTCTGTTGTGACTATAAACATATTAATATCTGTTAGAAAATAAGATTATTAGGCCGGGCACGGTGGCTCATGCCTTGTTTTCTCTTGAAAACAAATGTAAGTTCAAGACCCTAGAAAACTACAGAGTTTGCATAACCAAGACTGATTTTTATGTTTACATTTATTTTCATTTTGTATATGTCCTAAAGCATATCATTATTCAACAGTTCGCATTTGGTTATGCTTCTTCTCTTACTCAGGTTTAAGTTGAATTTATAGTTTTCTATCAGGTCATGTGTCAATGATTAGAATAAAATTTTTATTTATTATTAGGTTTATCTAGTCTATATATCAGTGTCTTGTAGCATATTCCTTGAATCAACATCATAAGTTTATTGTCTTTTAAGTAGGAGCTCATGTAAAACACATTGCAAACTGGCTGGCATCCATTATTTACGAATATATTTTACTTTTAAAAGTAGACTTTTAGGTTTAGTTTAGGAAAAGAAGGGAGAATATCCTCAGGTATCCCTTCAGCTAATGGCAAAGATTGCAGCCCCTATTTTAGAGGAGTATCCTTGGATCTCTGATTCTAGAAGTCACCCTGTGATGCCACCTCTGTTTGGGCAAATTGTGCACAGGTCTGGTGGCACAATTCACACATATATGAGGCTTAAAACAGTTTCTGTTTAGAAGCCACTGATGACCAGATGTGGCAATCTCACACTTTCCTTCTAATCTCAGACATTTTGGAAAGATGCTGTAAAGAGTTTTCATTGGCTACATTCGAGTTCTTTCTTTCCTCTTGAGCTATGCTCTCCATCTTGCTGTCTCCACATTGCCTCCTATTTGACTTTTATGACTCTGGACTTTTGAATTGAGGCTTATTTGGCCTATGTACTTGTTTTGCATCGGACTCCATCTTTCAAATACTCTTACTGCCACGTCTGGTGCTATAACTTATCCTTCCTCACTCATATAATCTGATTTAGCTGCTGGTACCTGGATTTCCTTCTTGCCTGGAAATGAAATCCACACCTGGCTATTCCTTTTTTCCCCCAAGTTCCTGTAGAGGACCACACTCCTTAGAATCTGTGGGTCTTATGTTTCTCCTGCCTACAGAAGGATGTCTCCTATTGCCCTATTTTCATTCTTGTTAACTCAAAGTTTCTCCAAGTGTGATCCATAACTGTTGCAGTCTCACTCAGGAGTAGGCCACAGGAATCTGAATATTAAGCTACTAGGTTACTTTTTTGACTTTAAATTATGAGAATGACCTTTTTTTTTTTTTTTGAGACGGAGTCTCCCTCTGTCGCCCAGGCTGGAGTGCAGTGGCACGGTCTTGGCTCACTGCAAGCTCCGCCTCCCGGGTTCAGGCCATTCTCCTGCCTCAGCCTGGGCGACAGAGCGAGACTCGTGGTGGTTAGCCCGCCACCACGCTCGGCTAATTGAAAATGACTATTTTAAAACTTATTCTTCTCTACCCTCATCTTGCAGCTCCCTCCTGTTTTATACCATTGACTCTCTTTTTAACACTCCAACATTCCCTTGTTACCTTGTCTTCTCACCACCTCATCTATTATCCTACCTTCCTTGGTGTCCATAGCTCCACTTTCTTTCTGCTACTTAAAATGAACTCTTCCTGCTCCTACTGAAAGCCAATCATGCTACAAGTGCCCTGGATACCATTTCTTCTTACTTGCTCAAGGATTTTGTCCTATAATGATTCCCTCTCCCACAGCATTCATTTTTTCCTTCTCAAAATAAAACCAGTAAGCAAACAAAAACCTTTCTAAACCTCACGTTGTATTCACCCCCACTCTTCTTCTGTCCCATTAACCTCCTCGGCTTTACAGCAGAACTTCTTCAGAGAGTTGTCCATGCTCACTCTTTCTACTTCTTTGCCTCCCATTTTCTTATTAATTCATTCTAACAGATTTTTCTCCCACTGCTCTACTCAAATTCCACTTGGTGTTGTCACAAAAGACCTTCATGGTGACAAATGCATTAGTTCTCCCTTGAAGCATTGTTCTATTTTGGTTTCTGGAATACCACTATCTTTTGGCTTCCCCCTACTCTCAACGGACTCTCCTTCTCCCTCTCCTTTGCTGATCCCTCTACTGGTTTTTACTATTAATGTTACAGTGCTCAAACTATGGATGCTTATTCTACCAATCATATTTACTCCCTGGATGACCTTGTCCAGTCTCATGATTTTAAAAACCATCTATGTCCGATAACTTCCAAATTCCTGTGTCCAGATCCCGGGATTCCACTGAGTTCCTGAATGCTGTATTAACTGCCTTCTTAGCATCTCCACTGGAATGGAAAACAGGCATCACAATCTTCAGATACCAAAAACTAAATTATGACATACTGTGTGAAATGTCCACCCAAATGCGTGGCACATGGTAGGTGCTCACTAAAACTAAGGTTCTCCTCGGGAAAATATGAATGTTCATGTTAGAAAAACTGGAAAGATAAAGCAATACAATCAAAAAAGAATTATTAATTTTTATCTCCCGTTGTCTCCTCCCTTAATCATTCCCTTCTCAGTAAATGGTCCTACCTATAGCACGGATTAGAAATATAGGAGTTGTCCTTATTCCCACCCTTTCTCTCAGATACCTCTTCCTATTTATTAGTAATTCCTGTGACTTCACAGTCTAACTATATTTTGAATCTTAGCATTCTTCCCTACCATCACCATAACCTCCTTAGTTCAAGATGCCATCTTCTTTCTTCCTAGACTTCAGCAATCACCTCCTAGTTTCACAATTTCTGGCCTTGTCTTACCTAGAGCCTTTTTTCATAGAGTGAAGTGATCTTCTAAAAATGTAAATCAGATTACTTTACTCTTCTCTTCAGACCTTCTAGTGGCTTCCCATCATGCTCAGGACAAATCCAAGGTGTTCACTATGGCTAATTCCTTCCAGACCCTGCTCCCTCAACCAAACTCTTTTCCACTTTTTGCCATATTTAGTTCTTCTGTCAAATAGGCTAGCTGTTTTTCAAATCTGCTAAACTTACTTCTACCTCCATAGCCTTTGTAGCTGCTATTTCCTATGGCATTAAACTCTTTTCTCAAATATCTCTGAAGTGTTTATTCCTCTCAATCTTATGAAATTACTTTTGGAATATAACCTCCTGAGAAAGATCTTTCCTGTGCACCTTAGCTAATGTATTGCACTCCTTCAGTATTTATACCCTTACTCTGTTTTATTTTCTCTACACCACTATATTATCTATTGATGTTAATATTTTTATCACACACTAGCCACTAGTTTGTAAGTTCCATGATGACAAAAGGTTTGTCTGCTTTGTTCACTGCTACATCCCCAGCTTCATGAATAGTATCTGATATATAATAGTTATTCATTAATACTTGACATATAGATGAATATATAACATCTTCAAATATGCCAGATTTTCAGAACTGCAATGTTATTGCAATTTTTATTATTTTAAAGATGACAAATATCTGAGGCTTATACTTATTCAGTGACTTACCCAAGGTTAAAACATAAAGGGTTAGTTTAATCCAAATGACATAAACTCTATCATTCTCTATTTTACTTGATATTTAGTGCCTTATCAGCTAGTATACTTGTTTTCAAGAAAAGCATGGAACCATTTATTTTGAGATATTTCCCTAAAACAAATGTGTCTTCAAATTCATGGCATGGCTTATATAAAAGTCTTATTTTCAGCTGATAAGATAGTTGGTTGTTTTAAAAATATTATCCACTGTTCCTAGTAAAGACTAAAAGAAAACTCAGAGTCTTCCCTAACAATACCATGCAATGTGGATATATGCACCTTAAAAAGAGTCTGTCCACAATACACATTTGCATTGAAAGTATGCAGGAGAAAGGATTTACAACTACATACAGTGCTTTATTGAGCAGATAGACAAAGCCACAATCCCTGCCAAGTCTAAACTTCATTTTTGTATGAATAATCAACCTTAAATTATAGATTTATGCCAGTTGTATATTAATAGTCATATTAGTTTGTTTTGAAACTCCTAGGATATTGGCACACCTGAAGAGGTTTTTAAATATGCAGATGGTTCAAATAAGGCACAGGTTTTATAGGGTTTTTACAAGTAATTTCAGAATAAAATTTATAAGAGTATGACAACATCTGTCTTTTCCAGTTGAAACTTCCAGGGTAATACAGATGAAGAAAGTGAGAGTGTCATTCTGAGGGAGTTGTTATTACAGAAAGAAAATAAATTGCTGGCTCTTAACATGTATAAGAGAGAAATATAGCCCACTAAACACTTTGATAAAATTGGTAGATATCTGGTAAAACATAAAATAGCAAAACTGGAACAAAAAATAGAAAATGACTATTTTAACAATTAATTAAATAAATGGAAATATTGATCTCCAACAACCCCTTTCCATCACCCTTCCCAAAAAGCTCAGGAGTAAGTGCCTTTAAAGATGAGTTCTACTTAACTCTCAAGAGACAGATAATCATTCTTATAGAAATTGCTGGAAAAATAGAAACAAAAAATGCTTACATCATTTTGTAACCATACTGGAAACTTGATTCCAAAAGTTGATAAAGACCATTTTAAAAAGAATATATAGTCTGATTACACTAATGAATGTATATTGAATAACCAGATAAAAATCTTGGCTAACCTAATTCAATAGTATATTAAAAATGAGTATAATATTATTATCAAGGAGAATTAATCCCAGAAAAATAAGGACATTTTAACATTAGAGAAACTTGCAAATACCATTAATCATCTTAATAGTACAAAGAAAAAATCATGTAACAATATATTATATTACAATTTAATTATTTATGATTTTTTAAAATTCTTAAAACATTTAGAAAAAGAAGCCACATAAAAATTATCTTTCATTTGTGATTTTAAAAAATTTAACAAGTAGGAATTTTATATGATTTAGTTAAAAACCAAAAATATAATAAGCACACTTCTTAACAGAAAAATCATCAAACACATTGTCTTTAATAAAGTCAGAAACAAAATAAATTTAGCAACTATTTAAACCCCTAGTCAACAGAGTATAGGATATCCTAGGTAACACAATCCAAGAGGAAAAATGACAATGAAATGGTATATATCTTGGGAGAGAAAAGTAAGCTATGATTATTCATTTGCTTATAAACTCAACAAATTAGTTGGAAAAATTATCAGAATTAAAATGAAAATTTAACAAGGCTGCTGAAGAGAAAACAAATTTTAAGAAAATCAGCCGAATTTCTTTATTAAAGATATACAGAAAATAAAAATATGCTTTTAATGAGAACATTAAAATGTATAAGCTCTCTAGGATTTACCTTATTAAAAGTGCAAAATGACTCTATAGAAGCAATTTAAAGATTTATTAAAGTTATAAAAAGAAATATCAGAACAAAGGGAAAACAATACCATCTTTGTCAATTAAATTATGTAACATTATAAAGATGTTAATTTTTTCCAGAAGAATTAAAAAATTCAAAGCAATTCTTCTCAAAATATAGCAGACTTTTGAAGACAGATTTGAAAACCGATTCTAAAATGTATATGAGAGACAAAGTTTCGTGAATAGCAAAGGCTAATTAAGAGATAATAAAATAGAAGTTCAAGACTAACCAGCTACTAACACAACCTATAAAAATATATTAATAAAAAGTGTAGTGCTGATCTGTTTAGAGGCAAGTAGATTAATAAAACAGAAAGCAGTGAAACAAATATCACACACACAGACACAATATGCGAATATACATTTTTAAGTGATACAGGAGGCATAAAAATCAGTGGGAAAAGAGTAAATGTTTAATTCACATTGCTGAGAAAAAGACTTACTATATGGAGAAAAATAAAGTTAGATTTCTACCTTATACAAATATAAACCATAAGTAATCTGAAACTTAAATATAAAAAATAAATTAAAAAGTCAAAACCAATAGGAAAATGTCTCTTCAAACTTCAAGTGAGAAAGTATTTTTTAAATAACACAAAAGCACAAACCTTAAGGGAGAAAATAGATTGATGTGACTTATCAAAGTTTAGACTTCTCTTAATCAAAGTTTAGACTTCTCTTCAAGAGAGGATGTTACAGGCAAAGTTAGCAGATGAGTGATTTGATAAGAGAAAAATGTTTGAATACAGTACAAAATCAACTAGGAAAAGGATATAAATAAATCAAAAAAGGAAATAGAAATCATGATATTTATGATGAGATATTCAAATTTATAGTAATCTGAAAAGTATAAATTAAAATAACTTTATACTCAGCAGGTTAACAACAATATAAAATTGGATTATGCCAAGTGTTCCTAAAATTGTGAGGAACGCTTATGCACTGCTAAGTAAATGTTTAACCAGTTACAGCCTTTCTGGAGAGTAATTTGGAAAGATTGGATGAGATAAGTTATGGTATCTCTCACAAACAAATAACCCTACTCTTATATGTATATGCCAGGGAAACTTTCCCACAATTCCATGAAAGGGTAGGTATGAGAAAGTTCAGTACATCATTGTTTAAGGAAATAGCAAATTGAGGGAAGTTGGACGTCCATCACAGAAGATACAGATGAACAAAATGCAGTGGGTGAATTTGCAGTGATAAAATATTATACAGAAGTTTCCAGTAGAAATTAGATTGCTAACAGCAAGATGGATAGATTTAAGGAATAAAGGACCAAGTATGGTGGCTCGTGCCTGTAATCTCAGTTTTGGGAGCCCACATCAGGATTCCTTGAGACCAGCAATTTTAAACCAGCCTGGGTAACACAGATCTCATCTTTAAAAAAAGAAAAAAATTAGCCAGGCATGGTGGTGCATCCCCACAGTCCTAGCTATTTACAAGGCTGACGTGGAAGGATCCCTGTAGCCTCCCTGGAGCTTGAGGCTGCAGTTAGCTATGACCGTACCACTGCATTCTAGCCTGGGCAACAGCATGAGACTGTGAAGACAGAAAGAAAGTAAAATAAAAGAAAGAAAAAGAGACAGACAGAGATAAATAAAAAAGAAAGAAAGAAAGAAAGAAGAAAAGAAAGAGAAAGAAACAAGGAAAGAAAGAGAAAGACAGAAAGAGAAAGAAAGAAAGAAAGAAAGAAAGAAAGAAAGAAAGAAAGAAAGAAAGAAAGAAAGAGAAAGAAGGAAAGAAAGAGAAAAGAAAGAAAGAAAGAAAGAAAGAAAGAAAGAAAGAAAGAAAGAAAGAAAGAAAGAGAAAGAAAGAAAGAAAGAAAGAAAGAAAGAAAGAAAGAAAGAAAGAAAGAAAGAAAGAAAGAAAGAAAGAAAGAAAGAAAGAAAGAAGGAAAGAAAGGAGGGAGGGAGGGAGGGAGGGAGGGAGAAACATGCTAAATTTTTTAAAAAGTAAAAATTGGAGCAAGAAAGTTTCTTTCAGGGATATATAATGTATTAGTCTGTTCTCACGCGCTACAAAGAACTGCCGGAGTCTGGATAGTTTATAAAGAACAGTGGTTTAATTGACTCACAGTTCTGCATGGCTGGGGAGGCCTCAGAAAACTTACAATCATGGCAGAAGGCACTTTTTCACAGGACAATAGAAGAAAGAATGAGCTGCAGCCAGGGAAATGCTAGACAATTATAAAACCATCATATCTTGTGAGAATTCACTCACTATTACAAAAACAGCGTGAAGGAACTGTCCCCATGATTCGATTACATCCACCTGGTTCCATCCTTGACATGTGGGGATTATTACAATTCAAGGTGAGATTTGGGTGGGAACATAGAGCCAAACCACATCAGTCCACCCCTGGACCCTCCCAGAGCTCATGTTCTCACATTTCAAAACACAATCATGCCCTTCCAACAGCTCCCCAAAGTCTTAAGCAATTCCAGCATTAACCCAAACGTCCAAATCCAAAGTCTCATTGGAGACAAGGCAAGTCCCTACCATCTATGAGCCTGTAAAATCACAAGCAAATTAGTTTCTTCCTAGACACAATAGGGGTACAGACATTGAGTAAATACACCTGTTTCAAATGGGAGACATTGGTCAAAACAAAGAGGCTACAGAATCCATGAAAGTCCAAAATCCTATAGGGCAATCATGAAATCTTTTTGTTTTTCATTTTCTTTTTTTTTTTTCTTTTGCTTTTGAGACAGAGTCTCACTCTGTCACCTAGGCTGGAGACCTCCAAACTGTTCCAACCTCAGTTTGTTACCCAGTTACAAAGTCCCTTCCAAATTTTGGGGTATTTTTATAGCAGTGCCCCACTCCCTCGATACCAATTTACTGTGTTAGTCTGTTCTCATGCTGCTGTAAAGAACTGCCCAAGACTGGGTAATTTCTAAAGGAAAGATAAATGAAAGAAGTTTAATTGACTCACAGTCCTGCATGGCTGGGAAGTCTTCAGGAAACTTACAATTAGGGTGGAAGGCACCTCTTCACAGGGCAACAGGAGAGGGAATGAGTGCCAGCAGGAGAAATGCTAGATCCTTATAAAACCATCGGATCTTGTGAGAATTCACTCACTATCACAAGAACAACATGAGGAAAATTGCCCCCATGATTTAATTACCTCCACCTGTTCCTGCCCTTGACATGTGGGGATTATTATAAGTCAAGGTGAGATTTGGGTAGGGATACAAAGCCAAACCATATTATATACATATCAAGGAACATATTGAATAATTTATAGTGAATTCAGCCTAAAAGAATCAGTGGCAGCGAAATGCCAATGGGGTGGGAGGGATGAAGGAGAGAATAAAAATAAATAGAATAAAATAAGGAAGGGAACATGCTGGAATAATTGAGTATGATGTACAATGAAGTGAGGAGCACGGGTTACTCAGTTCTCTGTACCTGCTGTCCAAGAAATAAAATTGTCTAAGAAACCCACTAGGACATTTGCCCAGAATTATTTAATTGTGAAACTGTGTTCTGCTTTTATTCTTTGCCATCACAATTTCTCAGGAGTCCAGTCTCTTAGAAACTTAATGTTTCTCTTATCCTAAAAAACATACTTTTTTTCTCCTAAAACATGTGGGACATCTATTAGCATTAATAGTAATCGAGGATACACTTGATACAAATCAATAAATACCTGGTAAAATACTGGCAATGCCTACCTTAACGTACTGTGTATGGTTACTTCCCAATTGTTGCACATTTAAAGATGCTTACTTATTCACATGGCTCAAAAATTCTGGCTGGTTGCTAAGAGAGTATATTTAAACTGTTCTCACAACAAAACAATTATATGATGTAATGCATATGTTAACTAGTTCAATTTAGCCATTCCACAATGAATATGTATTTCAAAACAACATGTTGCACATGAAAAATATATACAATTTTTGCCATTAAAAACAAAAACAAAAGCAAACTCTGGCCCATAAAAACTACATACTATCTGGCAGACACCAATAAGGATACATATCTCTAGCATACTAGTGGCATATATACAGATCTATCTATCTATCTATCTATCTATCTATCTATCTATCTATCTATCTATTCATCTATCTATCTAATCAAGAGAGAGATATCCCACACCTTGAGATGTATAGAACAAATGCAGAGCAGGTCTTAATTGTTTGAATTTAGACATGAATATGTCAAGTAATTTAAGAGATGATTGAAACATAGAATAGAAAAGTAATGTTTGTGCTTTTCTCTAAGCCCTTACAAGGCCTGCAGTGCCCTGAGAACTCAGTGCTGAATTGTGTATTACAAGATGAAACCTGTGCTAAATTTATAGAAGGTCCCTGGTAAAGTAGTAGGAAACTAGGGAAATTTTCAAGGCAGTCTTCTATAGTGGAAATAAATCTGAGCTAAAATTGTGAAGACTTGCCTTAGATTTCCCATGCTGCTACTCTCTAACAACTTGAGAAATCATGATATTCCTGAACCCAGTTGCCCCTCTTTAAAATGGTAAATAAATAGTTCTTAGTTGCAAGATTATTGGGGAGCTCTAATGACATAATACTTGTGAAACAGATTAGCACATTTTAGCTGTGACAATATAAGGGATTCTGTTAGGGAAACTAGGAGTAAGCATGATTGTTTATCGTTCCCTAACCATGTCACCTCACCTTACTTATTTGAAGGAGAAAAATAAAACAAGAGAATTATTTTGGAAGTACAAAAAAAAAAGCAAAAGAAGTTCTGAAGAATGTTGCATCCAGTTAGAGGTTGAAAAGAATGTTATATCAGCCCAAGACAAATTTAGCATCAATCTCCATGGGTTTTTTTTTTCTTCACTCTCTTCTAATACTAAGGTTTGGTTAGTCAAAAGTGCTGAGGTTGAAGCTCACCTCCAAACCCTGTCAGTTTGAGGTCTTTAGTGACGTCAGAATTGCATATCTCTTATCTCAAGAGATAAAAAGTATAGTATGGAAAAACTCTGCAAATAGACTATTTTTTTTCCATACTGGGAATTTTTTTTTTTTTTTTTTTTGAGACGGAGTCTCGCTCTGTCTCCCAGGCTGGACTGCAGTGGCCGGATCTCAGCTCACTGCAAGCTCCGCCTCCTGGGTTTAAGCCATTCTCCTGCCTCAGCCTCCCGAGTAGCTGGGACTACAGGCGCCTGCCACCTCGCCTGGCTAGTTTTTTGTATTTTTTTTTTTTTAGTGGAGACGGGGTTTCACCGTGTTAGCCAAGATGGTCTCGATCTCCTGACCTCGTGATCCGCCCGTCTCAGCCTCTCAAAAGTGCTGGGATTACAGGCTTGAGCCACCGCGCCCGGCCTACTGGGGCACTTTTAAGAGTTCTCGGAAGTGCATATGTACTAGTGTTATTCTTTGCAACTGGGGCATATAATGATTCTAGGTAAAACTCACTTTTGTGTTTCCAGGCTTTTTGGCTCATGGATTAAATCAATTCACCAACACAGTAGCAGAGCTGAATTTCTCTAATCCTATTCTCACAAGCACAATTCTGAGAATCATGGTAATTTGAGTGTTCTTTAGGTTTTGCCCCTTCCCAGCTAGTTTACGAAGTCCCCATAGAGTAACTCCAGTGCGTGTGAATTCATTCCTTTTAGCTAACATAGGAATTGTTACCATTGCCTTCAGCAAATGCAGCGAATGTGGGGAATGTAACCATTTCTATTGCCATGGTATGGTACTAGACATTTTTACTTAGACATATTGAGTCATGATGTTCTGGTTGTCGTGGAGGCTCTGATATTCTTACCCCTGATGTTTTATTGGTTTCTCATCTTTTCCTGATGTGAGTTTATCAAGTTTATGAAACTCCCGTTGTATGCATTCACAATATCCTCGTCCTCCTTTCTTATGTTTGTGCTTTATATTCCCCTGTCCTCTACAGACTATAAAACATGCTTTCAAGGTCTCAATCAGAATTTTAGCTGAATCACTTTTATTTTTCACCACTGTTTCCACTCAAACTTTGGCACTAGCTTCTGGACAAAAGCATTGAATAGGTGGATAATATGAGTTGCTCTACCACTGTTGCACTGACGTTAATTTCTCTATAACTGACTGGCTTTGTAACAGTTTATGTGACTTATTTTTCTAGATGGATTTCCTTAGAATTATCCTTCATAGATTGATTTTTTCTTTTTTTTTAGAATTAACCTTGATTTTTTATAAAAATACAAACCAGGTAGGCAATCACCATCAGCCCCAGATATGTGTAAATACACTTTTCTTGTTTGAAACTAAGGTCTAAGATGCACACAATGTAGGAGCTTAATCTAGTATGTCTTACAGGCTATCAAAGAAAGATACCACTAGACCCTGGGCACAGTGGCTCATATCTGTAATCCCAGCACTTTGGGAGGCTGAGGCAGGCAGATCACTTGAGGCCTGGAGTTTGAAACCAGCCTGGCCAACATGGCAAAACCCCATCTCTACCAAAAATACAACAACAACGACAACAGAAAATAGCCGGATGTGGTGGTGCATGCCTGTGGTTTCAGCTACTTTTGAGGCCGAGGCAAGAGAATCGCTGGAACCTGGGAGGTGGAGGTGAAGGCTACAGTGAGCCAAGATTGTGCCACTGCACTCCAGCCTGGGCAACAGAGCAAGACTCTGTCTCAAAACAAACAAACAAACAGCATTAGGCAACGGCACGAGATAGTTGCTTATAATATGCTAAATTGTGTGCAATAGACTATAAAAGCCGTTTTAGAATGGGGAAGAAAATGGGTGGAACTTGACCTGGATATTAAAGAATCAATTGGTCTAGGGAAAGGATTACATTCTCTAAGGGAGAAAAGGCCTGAATAAAGACGTAGCAGCAGGGATGATTGTGCTTGTATTATAAGAATCCTCGACTGCTTGCACTGAATGATGCATTTGGGGATGTAATTAAAACCAGAATTGTCTCAGCTAACAGTTACTCAGTTTATGCAGGGGCTTGGAGTTGATGCAATAGGAGGAAGCCATTGTAGGTTTTAGATAAATAGATAGCTATGGATAATCATATCTACAGGATGGCTTAAAGTAGGTAATGATGGTAAACAGAGAAAACAGAATATATTAATAAAAGTTATGTGTGAGATGATACAAATGAAGACTCTAGCAGTGGTGGGGACAGCATGTGGGTTGGGAAGGAAAATGAAAGATATTTTAAAGAAAACAGCTGACATGACTTGTGAATGGATACAGAAAAGTTATTTTTCAATGGCACACTTCAGAGTGCCAAGATTTATGCCTTGGAGGTTACTTCAGAGTATGGAAGAGAGAGAGAGTATGTGTGAGAGAAAGACAGAGAGGAAGAAAGAGACGGAGAGAGAGCACTGGGCTTACAGAAGTCCCTCACACTCAATTTAATTAGAGCAGCGCCACTTATCTGTTTTATCTAATAAATTCATTGCATTTTTATGTAACTCAGGTTTTTAAGTTGTCCTGTATATTAGTTTGGTTCTTCTGGTTGCAAATAAGAAAAACAAAAAACAAAAATAAAAGAAAAACCCTCAGGTTAATTTCAGCTCCCTCACCCTTCCTTACTCAACCTCTTTGAAAGGAGAAATTAATTGCAGAAATCATCACAGAACTGGAAGAAGAGTTGAAGAACTATTCCAAAGACAAAACAAATCCCAGGACTATTTCAGGAAGTTCAGCAAATTGAAATTCATAAATTTTCTCCTCCTTAGGTTGCTTCCATTAAGGTGATTTCATCTAAGGAATCTCATCTTGGTTTTACTCTCTTACAACTTTACTGTCCTAGGACAGAGAATCAAGCCCAATGGGATCGAGGTTACTACTTCAGTATACTCTTAGCATGCTTCAGTTTAAGCATACAATCTCTAAGCACTCCTGGTTCAAGGCTTACATGTGGTACTAGTGGGTTTCAGGTAAGCAATGAAGCATACAAACCAACAATAGCTTCCCAATTTTGACTCCCAAAACTGGAAAAGAAAAGCAGCCAGGTGCAAAAATGAGAAGACAGGAGATGACATCAATAGTGAGAGTAGGGTCAAGGAACTGATTTTAAATGTGTGGTTGGATTTTGGATATGTGGCTATATGGCGAAATATCCAACAGACAAATATGAAGAATATTAACTTCCAGGAAGGCCAGGATTGGACATAAATATTTGAGTCAGCGGCACAGGGCAATAACTAAAACTCTGAGAGTAAATTTCCTTTTGTGAAGGAGAGGGTAATGTAGAGAAGAATGAAAAAAGAATGGTTTCCCAATAGAGAAGAATGAAAGGGAAGCCTGAGATAAACTGCCTCATCATCTATGCGCAGGGAAAGTATCTATGGTTCCCCCTACAATACCCAGTCATGAACACAGGCTCTTTTGACTGCAAGGCTATAAATCAGAGATGTGACTTATGAATCAAATCGTGGGTTGCTGAATTATCTTAGTCACCCAGCTGTTTTGTATCATGCAGACCCAGCATGTAGCTTCTCCTTCATGCTCTCCCTCTGCATCTGAACTAGTGCTTCCACATGAACGTCTGCACTGTGATACTGATTCATGTACTCCTTTAAAGTCTGCCCAGCTACTTCTTTGTAAAGGCTCACCCTAGATGGGAGGTGATGTAGGTATTACCATCTGACTTTTGGAAATAAAAAGAAATTCCATAATTTTGTGAAATAATGCTTATAGTTTTCCTCATTTACTACACAGATATCATTTCATTTTTTGCCTCTGGACCCTTCATGAGCATCTTGGGGAGTGGAGAATGAGAGAACCCTTTCAGTGAGAACTACCACTGTCTTCAGTAGCTCACAGCAGTTTTACAGAATGCTAGCTCAGCAAAAGGCACATGCTTCGGAGACCACGGCGCACGATGTAATATTTGCAACCACAGTGAAATTGGCTCAAATAATTTACTTTGAAAAATTCCAGACTGGGGCCAAGATATAGAAAACTAGCTACATAATTTATAGGTCCCCTTTAAATCCTCTCTCAGTAAAATTAAATTCCACTCTTTTTCCTACCTCTTGCAACAGCAGTTTCCTGGCACTGCTGACAAGCATTGCTCTTGAGAGTTCTACTCCTTAGAGCAACGGAAGGCTGTTTGCAAACTCTGGATTAACCTGCCAACTAACTGAATGTAAAGCCATCACTCAGGAAGATTCAAAACAATCTCCACTCTGTTTTCCAGGTGGATTATTCCAAGGGCCAGAGCATGACTGGCCTAAGAGAAATCTGTTGTCGTTTGTGAGAAGGAGAGTGCAACATGGGCTTGGGGTTGATACAATTCTGGAATCTAGTGAAAGCTTTTTACACTGCCTCGCCCTCTTTACATTGCTATCCCCTGTGACTGTTCCCTTAGCTTGCTGCATTGCTGACACCTTCTCATTCTTCTCATCTCAGCTTAACTGTCACCTCCCTAAGGAGGCCTTCTCTGAACAGTCCAGTGAAAAAGTAGCCCACTTCCTATTCTCCCTCTAATTATTATCATCACAGTCCTGGGGTCATTTATTTCAAACCTTTTTTCTCCAACTATACCTATTTTGTTTACTTATTTTTTAGTTTCCCCTTTCCTCTAAAAGGCAAGTTACTTGAAGGAAGAACCATAACTACGTTTGTTTTATGTTTGAGAAGCAGAATATTGCCATGATTCTCAAACATTTTTGGTCTCCGCATCCCTTTATACTCTTAAAAGTTATTAAGGAGCCCAAAAAGCTTGTATTTATGTAATTTTTATCTATTGACATTTACTATCTCAATAATAAAAAATGAGAAATTTAAAAAACATGTTCATCAAATAATTTTAAAATATTAATAATAAATTATTACATGTTAAAATAACTTTTTAAATAAAAATAACTGTTTTTCAAAACATACAAAAATAGTGTGATAAGTGCCATTGTCTTACTTTTTATAAATCTTACTTTTTATAAATCTCTTTAAATCGCTTATTATATATGCTTCTGAATTCAATTTGTTGTGATAATTTTTGTTCAACATTAAGAAAAGCCAAAATACTGCATATATTCCTTTTAATACTGTACTGAAAAATTTGACAAGTAGTAATTTCTTAAATGTTAATTGCAAAATGGACTCTGAAACCATAATTATGAACTTCTCACACTTACATTATAACCCATGGTTTAGCACTTTGAAAGAATCATTTACTTGTGAGCAATTTTGTAATATGGATTGATCATTTAAAAAACATTGGTTAACTGAATTATGCATATCTTTCAAATGCTGACACTTTTCCATTTTTAATATAATCATTGATACCATGAGAAGAGTCTATTTTTTGTTTTGTTTTGAGACAGATTCTTGCTCTGTTGCCCAGGCTGGAGTGCAGTGGCATAACCTTGGTTCACTGCAACCTCCACCTCCCGAGTTCAAGCAATTCTATTGCCTCAGCCTGCCAAGTAGCTGGGACTATAGATGTGTGCCACCACACCTGGCTAATTTTTGTATTTTTAGTATTTTTAGTAGAGACAGGGTTTCATCATGTTGGCCAGGCTGGTCTCAAACACCTGACCTCAAGTGATCCACCAACCTCAGCCTCCCACAACTGCTGGGATTATAGGCATGATCCACCATGCCTGGCTGAGAAGAGTCTTTATTAGGAAGCTATTAAGTGCACAGTGCTAAATATAAGTTTTCAAAAATTCTAGATTTTGCTTAAAAGATCAAATTTTATGAATGGCAATAAATACTGATATCTGTTTGACTTTGTAGTGACAGGCTCACTTCATTCATTTTTGAGAAATTATCTACAAAATATGCAAGTGTGAGTGACCTTAATTTGTCTCTCATTCTTTGTAATAAAAATGATGCTGTATTAAAAAAAAAAAAATGCTGGGCATGGTGGCTCACGCCTGTAATCCTAGTACTGTGGGAGGCTGAGGTAGGTGGATCACTTAAGATCAGGCCAACATGGTGAAACTCCATCTCTACCAAAACATACAAAAATTAGCTGGGTGCGGTGGTGTGCACCTGTAATCTCAGCTGCTTGGGAAGCTGAGGCACGAGAATTGTTTGAATCCAGGAGGCGGAGGTTGCAGTGAGCTGACATCACGCCATTGCACTCCACCTTAGGTGACAGAGTGAGATCTTTTCTCAAAAACAAAAACAAAAACAAAAACAAAAACCAAAAAAAAACTAGTGGCTAGTTCATCTCTCAATTCAAATAAACACACCAGTGCTTTTCCTTTAGACAACTATCATAATTTACCAGCAAAATAAAAGGCTTATGTGTACTTTTCATTTCATCATACACAGAATACTGAAAAGACATATATGCAAGTATTGAAATGTTAATGTGATGAATAATTTTACTGCTTTATCAAGTATAACATTAATATCCTTGGCATTAAGAGTTTTATTGTTTTCTGAGTGTGTGAAGAGCACAATGACTACCAGTACAGTTCAATGCCACTGCATTCATCTTTGCAATGGCACCAGCAGTTTATCCACAAATATTTTGCCTCATGAGCATAAATGCTGCTATGAAAAAGGCAAATCATGCCTTAGTGTTATAGGAAAATAATGTTGGCCTGATGGATCTCATGGAAAGATCTCCAGAGCACTCAGGAGACAGCACTTTGAGGACCACTAAAGCAGTGGTTAGTGGAACAGGTCTATGGCTGTAGACTCTCTGGGTTCATACCTATGCTGTATTCTTTGCCATTGTATTGATAGGCAGGTTGCTCTTTTCTTTGCCTCAGCTTCCTCATCTCTACAAATTTTGGCAAGCTGGGTAAAATAACTACTTTGTGAATTGTGAGGATGAAACAAAGTCAAACATGTGGGAAAGTTCTTTTAGTTTTAGGTTCTCTAGAAATATTTTTTTCTAATAATAGAATTTTTTACTTATGGGCTTGCAGTCACGTTTTGGTACCTGTTTTACACTGGCTGTTACTTTTTCCCAGTCTCTGCACTCTTCATGCAAAATGCACCATCTTATGTCTCAATCTCATCAGGCATGAATCTGATCAGGCATGCATCTGAATAGCTACTCAGATATGTCAATGACAGATTAACAGCCAACATGTAAGAGTTGCATTGTGCTTGGTCTAGTAAAATTTGCGGAGGAGAAAATGTGCAACTTTGATCTAGAAAAGTACTCATAAAAGACAATGCAAACCTGAGTTTGAGTAAGTTTCCAAGCTTAATAATCAGTGATGCCTCAGGCTTAATTTATATTAACAGCTGCTGAATTAGTTAGGACTATTGTTTACTAGTGATCAAACTTTTTTTTTTTTTTTTTTTTTGTGTGTGTGTGTGTGTGATCTGCCTGCCTTGGCCTCCCAAAGTGCTGGGATTACAGGCATGAGCCACCATGCCTGGCCTAATTAAGCTGACTCTTTTTTTTTTTTTTTTTAATTTATTTATTATTATTATACTTCAAGTTGTAGGGTACATGTGCATAGCATGCAGGTTTGTTACATATGTATACTTGTGCCATCTTGGTGTGCTGCACCCATCAACTCGTCATTTACATCAGGTATAACTCCCAATGCAATCCCTCCCCCCTCCCCCCTCCCCATGATAGGCCCCGGTGTGTGATGTTCCCCTTCCCGAGTCCAAGTGATCTCATTGTTCAGTTCCCACCTATGAGTGAGAACATGCGGTGTTTGGTTTTCTGTTCTTGTGATAGTTTGCTCAGAATGATGGTTTCCAGCTGCATCCATGTCCCTACAAAGGACACAAACTCATCCTTTTTTATGGCTGCATAGTATTCCATGGTG
>NC_037682.1:38912956-39038866 GCF_003255815.1 Theropithecus gelada
GTGAGACTCTGTCTATAAAAGAAGATTAAAAAAAAAAAAATGAGCAAGGCATGGTAGCATGTGCCTGTGCGCCCAGCTACTTGGGAAGCTGAGGTGAGTGGAATGTGTGAGCCGAGGAGTTTGAGGCTGCAGTGAGCCATGATTTCACCATGGCACTCCAGCATAGGTGACAGAGTGAGACACAGTCTCCAAAAACAAAGAAAAAAAAAGAAAGGAAAAAAGAAACACCCTACAACAGAATTGAGCACATATGAAACAGATCATGGGGGAGGTCAATATTCTTTATATATTGCTTAGGTTTTCCTTGACTTTTAGAAATTTCCCAAAGCAACAAATGATCCCTAATTTGTTTATGGACATTCTTTTCCTTTGCTTTCTCTTTCATTTAATCCATTTTATCAGGTGCTTTATTTCATTCTTCACCTTCCATCTCCATGCAATACTTGAAGATAAATTTTATCAATAGGGTCCATCCTAGACATGATCAAGCTCCTTGAAACACATTTCACCATTTATTTACCTGTGCAAGGAGAAACTACCTTTATAGTATTCAACAGTTTAGGTCTTTTTGTTATAGGTTATAAACATACAACATATAGCATATATGAACTTCCCTTCATCATCTTTGTAATTTCACTCCCAAAAATCCCACCTGTGGAAATTAGTGAATGTAGTAGAATTTTCCACCTCTACTATAAAGAAAAATGAGCATAGATTTTAAGATTGTATATCACACAGTGTATGAGACAAATTTATTCTCCCAGATCTCTCTCCTCTCTCTCTCTCCCCCTCCCTCCTTCTCCTCCTCCGTGAATTTCTAACCACCTGTATCCTTTTTATCATCTCTCCTTTCCAGAAGCTCATTCTCACTTCCCTTTTCACACAAAATCAGCCTGTGGTGTGGGTAAAGGCTAGCTTTGCCATTCACTATGTGGTATGTTCTTGGAACAGTCACTTAACATCTCAATTCCTTATTTTTTTTTCATCTGTAATAAGATGAATACATTTTCTTTATGGTGCAATTACTATGTGCTGGCACTTTTCTAAGTTTTTCAGTGTATATTCATTCATTGATTCCTCACAAATACCCATTGAGGTGTGTATTATTTTCTGTAACCACCCCCATTTTATAAACAGAGAATCAGAGGCACTGAAAATTTAAACAAATTTCCATTGCCACATAGCATGCAAGTGGCAGGGCCAGGATTCAAATTCATGTGTTCTAACTCCAGGGGCCAAGTTCTAAAAGACAGCAACTTATTTGCTCAATTATTTTTATTTATTTATATTGTTTTTGAGACAAGGTCTCACTCTGTTGGGCAGGCTGGAGTGCAGTGGAGCGAACTCAGCTCACCGCAACCTCCACCTCCTGGGTTCAAGCAATTCTCCTGCCTCAGCCTCCCAAGTAGCTGGGTCTACAGGTGCGAGCTACCACGCCCAGCTAATTTTTATATTTTTAGTAGAGACAAGGTTTCACCATGTTGGGCAGGCTGTTCTCAAACTCCTTACCTGAAGCAATCCACACACCTTAGCCTCCCAAAGTGCTGGGATTACAGGCATGAATGCCCGGCCTGCTGAATTAATTTTGGAATTCCTTTACATTTTTCATTTTTATTTTTAACTTACTACTACTATGAAATACATAAAAGACCACAGCCTAACATGTTGTTTCATAAAGAAACAAACAAAAAAAAAACTGGTGTATTTGCTCTTAAGAATCAAACAGGCACTTATAAACTGAAAGGTTTGTCATTTTCTCTAAAGAATTATACATGGAAGCCCAGTGAACTGGTGATGTGCTTTTAACTTGTTTTAATGATGTTATGGCACCGCCAGCAGAGGCTCAGTCGGCTGACTCTTTAACCCAGCTCACCGTGGAAAGTGTTTTGTAAGTTTGAAGAATATCATGGAAGTTTGTGCTTGTGGGTATGAGGCATTAGAAGTTTCTGCATGAGATTGTTATATAAATCCCTATTGTCCTCAGACTTGTACTCCTTCTACAGCCTATTTCTCCCACGCAGTGTTGTAGCCAGGTATGCCTCTTGCTTTGGCCCCTGCACATGCACAATCTAGTCCGAACTCTGTATCTTTGCTCACGCTGTTCCTCCAGTTGTCCAAACCTTTGCCTCTGCCCCTAGCAATTACATTTTCAACTCCCTCTTAATCTTTCCCTGCAGTGCTTTTATTTTCCTAATGTTGCACGATTGATACAAAATAAGGAGAAAGTGGAAGCACTGCTAAAGATAATAGTTCAGGGATAATTTGCTATTACAAGTTTAGAGTTCTCTTTCTCTTATACCCTCCCTTTCAAAAATGTAGATTTAACTGTATTTGTGAGTGCATATATATTACAGATGAGATATGACTTGCAATATATATTATAGACACTGATATGGTTTGGCTGTGTCCCCACCTGAATCTCATCGTGAATTGTAATAATCCCCAGGTGTCAAGGGCAGGGCCAGGTGGAGATAATTGAATCATGGGGGTCGTTTCCCCCATGCTGTTCTCGTGGTATTGAATAAGTCTCATGAGATCTGATGGTTTTATAAATGGGAGTTCCCCTGCACAAGCTCTCTGCCTGCCACCATGTAAGATATGACTTTACTCCTCATTTGCCTTCTGCCATGATTATGAGGCCTTCCCCAACCATGTGGAACTGTGAGTCCATTAAACCTCTTTCCTTTATAAATTGCCCAGTTTCAGATATGTCTTTATTAGCAGCGTGAGAACAGACTATTACAGACACACATTGAATTCTGTACATAGTGTTATAAAATCTATTCTTATTCAATTGTAGTTATATTAATTAGGACTCTTTCAGTTCTAAATGACAAATCTAATTTGAACCAGACAATCATAGCCTCTCCTAACAAAAAATTGTTTAAGTCCATGTAGCCAAAATTATTCAGCTCTCTACCTCTGAAAAGTCCAGAGCTAGTATAGCTTTAATAACAGCTGGTTCTCACAATCCAAATGGACCTGTCAGGATTCTTACTCTAGTATTATATTTCTTCTGTATCTCCATCTCTTAATTCTGTTGCTTGTTTTTGCTTTTCTCTCTCATTCTTTCCTACACTTAAAAAACTTTTAGACAAAATAAACTTGACATACTTTATTTAAGCAAAGAACAGTTCATGAATTGGGCAACATGTAAAGCTGGAAGAAATTCAGAGAGCTCTGCTCCAGCAGTACAAGTAGTGAGCTTTTATAGCCTGAAGACAGAAGCCAAGTAATTACCTGACGACTACACCTAGTCATTTGCCTCATTTATGTGTGGTGTGAGGAGAGACCCCTAGTTCTATAACCAATCAGCTAGTTGCCTTGTTGTGATTGAGGCTAGATTTTTTTTTTCAAGACAGACAAAATTGTCTCCAAGTTAAGTTTTGTTTTGCTTCCATAAAGGTTTTGGGTGAAGAAAAAACCCGAGCCTGATGACTTCCTGCATATTTCGCTGTAATACTACTAAAAATAATTTTCTTCCTGTGGCTGAGAGGGGAATATCTTTTCCTATGTAAGTTCTACTAGGAGAACATCTCAGAGTGGAATTCAGCTTGGGAAACTTGTACATTACTGCATCTATCATTCTATCCAACAGGAGGGATAATTCTGTTGGCTAGCTTAAAGTAGGGAAAGAGGGCCAACAAAGAAAGTGATACTTGCATAAAACAGGAAAAATCCACCATATATCTCTACATCAATATGTAAAGTCTCTTATCTCTTTTACCTAATGTGGGCCAGAAAACAAAGGCTATTCTAGGTTAGAGTGATCGGTTGTTTTCATCTTGTTTTAATGCAAAGAATAGACTTGTGATCAAGGGTATGGGGTACTGGGGCTCTCCCAACTTTTTCTGACTTTTCAGAAAAGAGATTCTGAGGCTTGGTGGTCTGCAGAGCATACAGAATGGATCTGCTGGGCCAGGGAATCCCAGAACCAGATCTCGTTACTCTTAATATAGTGTTTCCCTGGGGTGGGAAATACAATTTTATATTCCCCTATTTATTCTTGTTGTGTGACGGCACACTTGAGAATTAGTGGTGCAGATTGGCCTTGTTTCACTGCACTTTCAAATACCTAAACAATATTCAGTTTTATGATTCTGCCGTTATTTACCTCCAGCTGAATGATATTTTGGCTTGTTTTGCCAAATTATTCTTTGCTGTGATTCATAATGATGCAGTGAGTATCCCTGTTCATATATCTCTGTTAATCTCTCAATTGTTTTATTACTACAAATCCTTATAAGTAAAATAACTCAAAAAGTTTTGCCCATTTTTAAAGACAAGATTGATTTCCTTCCCTTCCATGAATTGTGCTTGTACTCTTGAAGGCCACACTAATAACTCTATTCCACATATTCCAATGTTTCCCTAATATTCTCTTTCAGTAGTTCACTTATTTGACAAGTTTATCCTGAGTTCCTGTTATGAGTCAGCCTCTATGCACAGTGCAGAGGTAATTACAGAGAAAAAATAATTCATTGTCCCCCTCCATGAGAAGAGAGTAATTTAGTTAAGGAGACAGATAGGAGGACATATAATTGCAATTTGTGTGATTTGTGCTACGAGGGGGCGGAGGTGCAAGTGCTATGAGAGCAAAGATGAAGTAACTGTCTTGAGAAAGAGAAAAAACCTTCATTCAGAAGTGATATGTGATTTAAATCCTAAAAACATGAATGGAGAAGGGTGGTCAGCCTTCCCAGGTCGAGGAAACTCCATATACAAATACATCTGGGCATGGAAAAGGATGAGTATATTCAACACCTGCTGGAGTACTAGAGGAGTCACTGGTATCTGGAAGTCCTGTCAAATGATATAAAGCATAATTCTTATGCATTCTAAAATTTGAGGACCATTCTTCTGAAGCTCCTATTTTTACTGTCCCCAGTAAACTGCAAACTTTTTGACAATGGGAAGCACGTCATATTCATTTCATATCCACTGATTCTTGTATGGTACCTGGCATGCACGCATCTGTGCACACACACACACAAATATGCAAATGAATCAAATGATAATTCAACTTGTGATTCAGTAAAGCCAGTTTTATGCAATGCAATATTTGAATTTGGAAATGTCAGAATATGTATTTTTTATTGCAGGAAACAAAACAAAATTTAAAAATCATCTATATCCCCAGTAGTATTAAAAGTCTTTCTCATATACACACACACACACACACACACACACATACACACACACACTTATAACTTAGCTTTCTAGGCTGCTTTTTTGACTTTCTTGACTTGTGTCCCTGTCATTAAGTAATCAATTCCAATGTGATTTCTCTAACTTCCACCTTTGTAGTTAGATATCTAAGTGGTTTCCCCATTCTGATGTGGGAAACTGTCTGATGGATTCACCTTACCTTTAACCAGTCTTGGCCAGCCACCTTCGCCTTTATTGAGTTGCATTACTCTAGTGTCGTCCCCACCTCCTACATTGTTTCCCCGCCCAAAGGGGCAGAGTGATCTTACAAAAACAGAGATCTGTCCAAAAACCTTTAAACTTAGAATCAAATTCAAACTCCTCATCATAGGCCCCTGCAGCATTGTGTCTGCTCACTTCTCTCTCACCTCTCCTCTTGGCCATCCTTGTGCTTAGTTTCAGTGTTTCTGCCACATAAGCACATCACTTCTCAAACACATCTGGATACTCTGCATGCCAGGGCCCTCACATAGGTCACTCTTCTGCCTTGAATGCCATGTTCTTCCACTTTTCCCTCTGTTGACTTCTCATCTCTCATTTCTTGCTCTTAATAAGCTGCTTTCCTGATCACTCAAGTAACTCCCCTTCTTCTACCCTGCACCCACTTATGACAACTTTAAATAGATAATTACATGTAGGCTTATTTTCTTATTCCTCCAGTAGACTACAAGCTTTGCACACTTAGGGATTTTGCCTGTTTTATTCAATAATGCATACCCAGATTAGTATAGAGTCTGGCACATGGTGAATTCTCAAAATAGAGTACACTGAAGATATTAAGGGGATAATTAAGACAATGGTTCTCAAATGTGCTATCTGCACCAATAGCATCAGAATCACCTGGAAACTTAAAAATGCAAATTCTGAGGCCTCAACTGGAGCTACTATTATCAGAAGCTCTGGGGGGTGGAGTCCAGTTATCTATTTTTTTTGTGCAACCACTGCTGTAAGGTATCTGTTTAGGAAGGCAACACACATATTTTGTTTAAAGATGATGTAGCCAGAATTCCTTAGAATGTGAGATTTGAACCTTAAATATCACTGAATTTAATCTCTCATTTTGCTGAAAGAGAAGTCCAAGGATAATTTTATTTTTTAATTTAACAATTAGTGATAATTCTGCTTATACATTTGCTTTTATGATAGTGAGACATACATATTTCTTATGAATATTAAGTATAATTATGCAGCACATACTTTTGAAAAGTTTTCAAATATGAAGCTACTTTTATACTAATAGCTGAGTATGTATTAATTTAGCTAAAATTAGGTAAAAGTATGGAAAAATGCATTTTGCATTTCTCTGAAAATGGTTCAAACAATGAATTGGTCCAGACAATTTATCAGATACTACTTCTCTGTGATTAATTTTGCCTATATTGATTTCATGTTATTAAGGGGGAAGTAATAGTTTCCTTTGAAGTGTCTTATGAAATCTGGTTCACTGAGCAATGCAGTATCATAGAGTTACAAAAAAAGCTAGATTAATTTTACTCAAATTGGACTCAGATTGGATCCAAAACACCTGAGCTATCTGACCTCAGTTAACTGGATAAAGTGTGATGCTGAATACCATATGATAAGACATGTATCCACGGGAAGAATAAAAATCATGAAGCAAATGTAAATACAAAACTTAAAAAATAAAAAAACTAAGAAGGAAAGAAAATATTGATTGAATTTCCATTATGTAGTGGTATTATACTAAGTGCTGTTTCTTAGATTATCTTATATTATTCTCTTTCCACTAATTTTTACTTTTATTTTTTATTTAAAATCATAGGTTCTCTAGTTTATCTAATGAAGACACAAATCCAAGTCTTTCTCAAAGGAACAGTCTGTGATGAAGCATAGACTATGGTTTTCTATTGGGTTCTCAATACAATAAACATTTTTAAAATATTATATATATGTGAACTTTAAAATATTCCCTTAGTGGAAGTAATTTGCAGAGAGTACATTTGAATAGATCTTTTCTCATCACTGATTTTTATATTTTTAATATTATATAAGAAATCATTTAAGTACTTATTTTTCATAAAGAAAAGAACACTTATTTCCATATCAGTGATTATCTATGCTATATGATCTTATCTTTAACATAGATATAAAAATGGAAATTCTCCAGATGGAAGCATCTGACATTTTAAACAAATCAAAACATGAACTGAGTCAAAATTAAGTTTCTTATTACCTTTAAAACTGTGAGAAAATAAAGACAGCAGGTTGAAAACATTTTACATCACAGTGAATTTCGTACCTGATGTGATTTATTTATTTTAACATTTGACGCTATGAGATATGCTCCTTTAAATTCAGATGTTTTCCTCAGACTTTCTATTTTCATGAAAATCAGTTAAAAATCTTGTATAAAATTAAGAAAAACTGAAAATATTTTAAAGGTAAGTATGTTTTATGTTTTTGAATAAAAACCATTTTAGAGTAGATGCTGTGAATAACTATTTCAATGAAATCAATAAATACATTTAAAAAGACAAAACTTCAGAGAGGTGATATTTGGTTTACATGCAAGATAAACACAGACATTTTAAAAATAACACATTTAGATCATACTTTTTTTACTTTGAAATATATATCTAGTATTTTGAAATAACAGATACATTCATTTCCAATTCTGAAATCAATATTAATTTCTCTCAATTGGTTTCTCTACATATGTTTAAGAAAATATAAAAATAGTATAGAATTCCTAGATTGATGCACTTTTAAACATACCACAGTCAGAATTCTGAGTTCAGCTGCATTTGGAATCCCTCATTGCTGACAACAGAGTCTCAAATGACAATCTTCTTTAAAGCACTCTTCAGTGTGACAACTGAAAGTTCTCCCTTTCACCGCCTGCTTTTTCCATTAGCTAGAATGTTACATACTGAGTGCTACACAAAGCATTTGACTGGAGGGTTTTTAGCCTACTCTTTAAATGCCTTAGTTTGAATAATCATTTTTTAAAGATAACTCATCTCTTTATAAGAATATCTGTTTTTTTTTTTATTAATTGCATTTTAGGAGTTGGTTATAGGGTGGAATAGGGGGCTGCCTTCATGTGTCATTGGTTAATGTCTATGCATGAGTCACCTAAGTGACATTTAGTAATATAATGTCAGCGACATTTTTATGATTTTACTGTCAATTATTAATAATCTATTGTATGTGCCATTTGAATGAGCTGGGCAGATTAACATGAAAGATGGGAGGTGTGTTTCAGTTTGATAATAGTGGTCTGGAAAATACAACTAACTTTTTTAACGGTGATCTAGGTAACACTTTTTTGATACTGGAGTGGAGTTCACCAGGAATTCCTATAATTCTTTTTCTGCTTTTAAAGGAAATTGCCTCATTTTCTTGTTCACTGGAGAAAGGTACAATTGAAAGCTTTGTGGTTTCTGAAAAATCCTGCATGTGTTAAACTTCACATTGCATTATATTGTCTCTGAGCCACACATAATGATATGATTGTAATCTGAGAGCACAGGAATTAACTGACACCTAAAAGTAAACAAGCAAATAAAATTGAATGCTTTTGTCCCCATTTAGTTAATATCCACATAAGAAATGCAACACAGGGTTACATTTACTTCTGTTAAAAAAGCCTCTGTAGGGCAGCTTGTAATTGGGACTGACAAGACACTGAACCTAAGAAGTAACCACTTAATGTATATGGTCTTGAGTTAATAAGCATGCTTTAAAATTGATTTTCCAGCAGGCTCAAGAAATAGAAAAAAATAACTTCACACAATGTTAGAAATAGTTAAAGAACAAATGGTATATTACTCTAATACGTAGGTTTAAATTGTCTATGGCAGGAAGGAATTAATGAAATCAAATGGGTTTCCATGACTGAAACCCTCATCTGGAATCCTGGTTTGCATCATGCAAGAAGTCAACCACCACAACAAAACAATAATAATTAGTTTTTTAAAACAGAAGTGTCAGAAATTATTCAGTAAACACAAGAGTGCTTTATTCTGTAGGTATTTTCTTCTCTACAGTGATAATTGCTCAAAATATTCGTATTTTGATTGATTTTTTGGTGAGGTTAAGAAGGCTATGTGCCAAAATATATGGAGAAAGATGACAGAGGGAGATGAAGGGCTATAAGCTGCAAGCTAGAGACAAGTGTTTTAAAATTTATCAGGATATAACTAAGCACAGGAGCCCCAATTTTATTATATTATCTTAAGTATAAAACATTGAAAAAAACCACAATATTCATGCTCTCTAATAAACATAATTTTCCAATAATGTGAGCATGACCGCTAACTACCCAATTCACTTTTCTCGTGGCTTCTATAGTCCCTTGCACACACCTCCATTATGTGCAGTGTAGCACAGTGCTTGACAGTGTGGTCCCTGTGTATAATTCCTGCCTCCTCCTTACCAGCTGTGTGATAACAGAAAAGTTACGTAGCCATCTAACCCTTCATTTCTTCACCTATGCAATGGGGGTAAAAATAGACCTTACCTTTTAGAGTTGTTGTGATGATAGAAAAGTAGAAGTTATTAAAATCCCTGTTAAGATCCCTAATAAATGTTAGCTGTTATAATCATTTAACATTATTATTATTAATATTGAAACTTCCAGTTCAGTGTTCACAGCCTGGAGGGCTTGAAGGGGACAGATTAAGGAGGTAGATTTGACTTTCGGTATGCTCAAGTAACACGGTTTCTGATCTGTCTTCTCTGGCTGCTTTCATGTCTGAACAGCTAGAGAACTGTTTGATTTGAGCCGGTCATTGATTGAATGTTCAAATATCAAGTAGAACCATTATCTGCACCATTTAACTGGTACGCCCATACATTAATTATTGAATTTACTTTCACATCCCATCAAACTATGTATACTTTTTTGCAGAGAAGTTATTGCAACTCTCATTTTAGAGCTAACATCCTCCAGGGAGATTTAGGAGATGTGTCTCCCAAAATGAATTCTTAAGTACTCATGGGAAAAACAAATACATTGGTGATTTGAGAAACCTCTATGTGTTTAATTACTGAGACATTAGTTTCAGGGAAGAGAAAACATCTTTGACATCTTTTTTGTTTCTTTGTATTGCATATGAAATACGACTTCCTAAACAGGCACATTTTTTTTCCCTCATAGTCTTTCAGGGAACTAAAGGCATCTACCCCAACAAATCCATCTCTCACCTAATTGTATTCTCTCAGGTAAATCATCTCATGTCATGATTTCCTAGCCCTCTGCTGTAGACATACTTCAGTTCTGCACAGAACTGTTGGCAGCTATAGGAGCTTTTGGGGAGAGTTTTATGTTTCGTTTTGTGGTGGTGGTGGTGGTGGTGCTGCTTATTTTGTATTTTGATTGGTAAGGGGAGTTCCCATACTGTAATAGATTCAGTTGAAAATATTTATCTACTTATTATTTGATCCCAAGGAATGGAAACTTTCTATTATTTGACTACTTTTGCTGAGGTTTAGTGATATTATATTTGTAACACATTACTATTTTTACTTAGGGGTTTGTAGATACAAGAATAAATTGCAAACAGGTCAATCTAGTTATAGGAGGTTGTGAGTTAGCCACACAATTATTACAATTTAGAGCTGCCTTACTTCAGAGTAATGTTTCAGGGTTTTGGAAAGAGATAAATATCTCTGAGGGTATACCTCAGAGATTGAACTGGAGACAGAAACACCGAGTCTAGAGTTAAAGAGACATGCCACAATGCGGCTCTGGTTCCGCCTAGCTTAGAGACTGGGGCAAGAACCGTTTCTGTTAATTCCTTATTTTCTTGTTTGTAAAGATGAGAGTATTACTACCTACTGTCATTGAATTATTGTGAGATTTAAATTAGATAATGTATATAAAGTGCTTACCACAGTTTCTGGTGCATAAGTGATCAGTGCATATTAGGGCAAAGAAACTGAAATGCTACTTACTATGGTTATTGGGCTAAAAAAGGTGAAGTCCTGAATTGCTACGGTCATGCCAGTGTAACAAAATGGAAAAACTGTTTGGAAAAAAAGACTATCTTATTTTAAATCCTGGCTCAGTCATTTACCAGCTGTATGAGATTGTAAAAAGGTAATGATATTATAATATTTATGGCTTAAATCTATGAATACTTAAGTATTATGTCCTTTGAATTTTACCACCCAGTGATAAAACTATAAACATCTCTTGTATATCATTCGAAGTATTTTCCCCATGAAAACCAGCTAGATATTTTTATATAATTGGCATTATACTGCACATATTGATTTTTAAAACCACTTTATTATATAATAATACACTGTGATCATGTCCTATTATCCTTAAATAGTTTATAGAGATTTTCAATATAGTACTGCCTTGTCTGAGGGCATTACGAATTACTATTTTAAATGTTATCATTTACACTTGACTCTGGAAGTGCTCCTCCCCCACCACAAATTACAATGTGAGAAACATTCTTAAACAGAATTATTTGGGCTAACTTCTTGCTTTTTTTTTTTTTTCCTGTTTTTTTGAGAGGGTCTCCCTCTCTCTCTCTCAGGTTGGAGTGTAGTTGTGTGACCATGGCTCACTGTAGCCTCCACCTCTCAGGCTCAAGTGATCCTCATGCCTCAGCCTCCCGAGTAGTTGGGACTACAGGTACATGCCACCATACCCGGCTCATTTTTGTATTTTTTCTGTAGAAACAGGGTTTCACTGTGTATCTCAGCCTGTTCTCAAACTCCTGGGCTCACACTCCAGATTACTTATCTGCCCTCCTCAGCCTCTCAAAGTGCTGGCATTATAGGCATGAGCTACTACACCCAGAAACTTGGCTAACTTCTAATTGCATTCTCTGCATAAATTCCTAGAACTAGTCAACAGGCAAAATTACTTGTAGGTACTGAACCTTCCTTGTGAAACTGTTTTCCAGAAAATTTGGCTCAATATACATACTGACCAGCAAGGAATAAAAATGATAGCTTATAGTTTAAAAGTACAACAAAACCTAATACTGATATAAACATTTTCTAATTTGGTTCAAAAAACATTGCTTACATTTGTATTTCTGTAATTAATAGTACAGCTGATCATTATATATGTTAAAATTAAATTGCTTTTCAATTTATTTCATTCTTATATTTATAAATTACATTATGATATCTGTGTGAATTAAGAATATTAGCCATTCTTCTGGCATGTATATATTTTCCAGCATGTGAGCTGATCACCGTATCTTAAGCTTGTCTCTTCTTAACGTTATCAGAATTTTGACACTGATATATTTAGTATCTAAATAGTAAGTCTATCCATGCTTAATTTTATCATTGATTTTAAAAGGCCATCTAAAGAAGCAATTATTCTATTCTGTCGTTAGAAAAAATGTTTATTTTTGTTTTGCTTTGTTTTCAATATATTCAGTTTGAGTATACTTCTTCAGCTCTTCAGTAATTCATTTGTTACAAGATGTGAGATGTCATCTAAGAATATTTTAACTCTTTCCAAATAATTGACAAGTTGTTGTGAGAACATTTGCATGTTTTTGAATGATTAACATTTATTTCCTGATGTGAAATGCTACCTTTATCATAACATATACACCACTCCCTCACATGCGTGTGCACACACACACACATGCACACACACAGGTTTAAGGAGTCTACAGAAAATTTGAAGCAACTCTGAAAACTCTTGTACTAAATCTTTTGGAAAATTTACACTAGCGATCAGCTAATGTAGAACAAGTCTTCACCATTTACTAAGAAAGGTTTCTGAGGGTCAAACTAAGTACTTAAATGGCACAAGGAAGGGAGATTCCTTTTAGGGTTGCAGGGAGGATAATGCCTTTTCAGTATTTCAGAGAATACAAAGACTCTGAAAACAGGACAAGCTTCCTCTGGGCTGATCAAAAGGAGACTTCTTAATGTTAGGTAAGAAGATAAATTTTAAAACATGGACAAAAAGATTAATAAGCCAAGGTGATTTTCTGTGTGACCCATGTTTTACATGAAAATTAAATATTTAGGATACCACTTAATAATATAAATAAAAGGTTACTTCAGGTACTAAAGTTAAATAAATATTAATATTTTCTTTAGAAACTGACTATCCCAAAAAGAAGTAAAATTTATTCTCTTAGTATTTCATGCATAATCTTGTCCATTAAAGCAGCCATATAGAGCCAAGTTAGTCATTCATCTTGTAGTTTGTCATCACCATCTCACAATATCTGGACAAAAATAGGAAGTAGCACATTCAGAATACTAAGTCCTATACACAATTTGGAGGCAAAGAGCCATTTAGGCAAATGAAATAGTTCCTGACATCCACATAGAAGGTATGCTGTAGAAGACAACAAAAGCCATCTCCTTCTCACCTTCTCCAACATATGACCAGTGTCTCCAGCCCTAGAGAAAATTATTTCTAATACCCATTGAGATAAAGATGAGCACCATCTGCCAATGCCAGTTGACACAAAGTGAATAGCCTTGTGATCTAATATTAATGAACTGTTAAAATATTCATGTCCAGATTTTCCTTGTCCATAACCTTCTTCCTGTTTGATTTGATACCCAATATCCTTTCAAAGGTGAAGTCACTGTAACTGAAAAATAGATTAATATTCCCAGACTCATTAATGGCAATATCTGTAGTTAATTTGGGCGTTGTGACAGCGGTGGACCCATGAAATATCCCAGCTGAGACCAAAAGAGCTATGCAGCTGAGCTTCACTAATGCCCACTACAGACGCCATGGATTCTTTACCATAGGCTTATTCCTGCTAACCTAGATTAACCATAGATAATCCCTGTAAATCGACCACATCTAGAGGCCTCAGCTGGTATGTAGGATGTGACTCCTTGGTGGAGAGAGGGATTCTAGTTTTGAGGATCATATAGTTTGGTGGTAGGACCTCATTATCTTCATATGTTATTCCCAGTGTTCTCCATATTCATGAAACAAGAAAAAGTGATATTTACCCAAACCATCTTAAAAACAATCACCCTCATTTGCTCTAGAACTTTGCTTGCAGTCAGGCCAGGTCCTTCAGTCTATGGATTTTTGGGAATGTTCCTTTCCTTTCATTACAAAATGCTTCCTTAATTTGCTTAGCTACACATGTATGAAAAAGCCTTTTGTCAAGAGGTAAGACAGAAAGTAAACTGGTCTTAGAGAAAAGTTTTATAAAAGAAATATCTGCACTCCCATATTTATTGCAACAGTATTCACAACAGCCAAGACTTGGAAGCAACCCAAGTGTCCATCAACAAATGAATGGATTTTTAAAAAGTGGAGAACATATACACAATGGAGTACTATTCAGCCATAAAAGAATGAGACCCTGTCATTTGCAACACCATGGATGGAACTGGAGGTCATTATGCTAAGGGAAATCAGTCAGGCACAGAAAGACAAACTTTTCATGTTCTCACTTATTTGTGAGAGCTGAAAATTAAAACAGTTGAACGCATAGAGATAGAGAGTAGAATGATGATTACCAGGGGCTAGGAAATGTAGGGCAAGGGGAGAGGGGATGATTAATTGGCACAAAAAATATTTCGAAAGAAGGAATAAGATCTAGTATCTGATAGCACAATAGGGTGACTATAGTCAATACTGACTTACTTGTACATTTTAAAGAGTATAATTGGATTGCTTGTAACACAAAGGATAAATGCTTGAGGTGATGGATACCTCATTTAACCCAATGTAATTATTACATTTTGTATGCTTGTATCAATATATCCCATATATCTCATGAATATATACACTTACTCTGTACTCAGAAAAATTAAACATGTTTAAAACATTGTATGTTTGTGACTGCTGTTAACTATAAACACATTTTGATTAATAGTAATCTTGGAATTTTACCCTGATTTAATGTTTTCACAAGGAAGGCACTTTTGTAAATAGTTTAAAAAAAAAACAATTTTAGAAAGTTGTAGATACGTTGCTTAAATACCATGTGATTTTAGTTATGCTATTTAAAATGATGAGTTAATGGGTGCAGCACACCAACATGGCACATGTATACGTATGTAACAAACCTGCACGTTGTGCACATGTACCCTAGAACATAAAGTATAATAAAAATAAAATAAAATACACTTGGGCTCCACAGAATTAAATGCATGCTATGAATATGCTGTGCCAAACTCTGGGACAATTTTGCAAATCTTCCTAGACATTGAGGAAGAATTAACTTCATATTAACAATCACTGGTATTAGCCAATGTGTTATCCTTTAACATTTATGGTTGTTTCCATTATCTCTTGCAGAGAAACAAACCATCCCCAAACAACTCTTGGGCTCATGATTCTGTGCACAAGCTGGGCTCAGCGGGGTAGCTCTTCTGGTCTCAGTTGAGATTTTTCATAGGTCTAATTTTCCTGGCCTTTGCTGCTGGATTCTCTCCTATCTCTATTTGCCTCATTTGGGGCAATTGTGCTTATCAGCCTCTGGTCCCTGTGGTCTCTTACCCTCCTCATGATTTACTCACATGGTAAAGGGAGAATCCTAAGAGAAAAAATGGGAGTTGAAGATCTTTTCAGTTCAAGGCTCTGTGCTGGCATAATGTCACTCCTGCAACAGTCTACTGACAAACACGAGGACCAAGACCTGTTCAATAGACTCTCTTGATGGGAAGAGCTGCAAAATCTCATTGAAAACAGAGTGTATATAGGAAAGAAAAGATTGTGGCCAATTTTATATCTACCACAATGCCTCTGAAATATTTAAATATGACTTCTATTGTAAAGCTTGAGGCTAGCTAAATACAGATTTAAACCATGTTTAGTGCTGCCTCTAATTTCTAGAATCTCGTGGGTTTCCCAATTGATATGCATGTGGGAATTCCTAAACTGCATCCCAGTCAGTACTTGGATAGCAAAAGCTATTTACTGTTGGCGATATTGGTCCTAAAGTACTATACCAAGCTTTGTGCATTGTAATTTCACAATAACTAAAATATCTTATTAATTTATCAATGTCCCTTCATCATAGTAGATATCAAAATTATAGATGCTTTTGATATGTAAAATGTTGAATAATTTCAGTATAAATAACATGCTAAAAACTTATGATTTGAAGCAAGATATTCTGAAGATACAATGCAGTGTTCTGAAGATTAATTCTGAAGCAAACTGTAGTTACTCATAAAATATATTAGCATACAAAATTATTACAAGCCATGCATATATGTACCTGACAAAAATTAAAATTCACTACCCCAACTCAACTCAGAAAATGTTTGCACAGGCCAGGTGCGGTGGCTTACCCCTGTAATCCCAGCACTTTGGGAGGCCAAGGCGGGTGTGTCATGAGGTCAGGAGATTGAGACCATCCTGGCTAACACGGAGAACCCCCCCCCCCAACAAAAAAAAAAAAAAAAAAAAAAACAAAAAGCACACACACACACACACAAAAATTAGCCGGGCGTGGTGGTAGGCGCCTGTAGTCCCAGCTACTCGGGAGGCTGAGGCAGGAGAATGGCGTGAACCCAGGAGGCGGAGCTTACAGTGAGCCGGGATTGCGCCACTGCACTCCACCCCAGGCGACACTGCACTCCAGCCTAGGTGACAGAGGGAGACTCCATCTCAACAAAAAAAAAAGAAAAAAAGAAAATGTTTGCACAATGATTGATAAACCAAATGTTTAAACACATATAGAGTCTATTTACACAACTCTTAGTAAATTAGTCAGATGTTTTTCTGTATTTCTGTTTTTAGTTTCACAACTCAACAGTGCTTCCTCATAAATTCAATATAAGACATCACCTTGCAGGACTTGGGGTTATTTCCTATTTTAGTGTATAGCTGATGGCAAACTTGTTAGAAAGCCTTGTTTTCTGTAATTTAATACTTGTCATTACTCACTATGCAGTTTGTATTAGGAGTTACTTCCCCCCTTCAAGTTTGTGCCCCCTTTCCGTCGACTCTTCATAAATTTGCTTTGTCATCTCTAAAATGATATCTTTGCAAATGAGTAACTTTTCTGTAGAAATAAACATTAGTTACATTGCATAGTATGCACAGTGCAGATTATCACAACTACAATTGTCACAAGTGAATGATGCTATAAGGCACACATCTTCAGCCATATAATTATCTATCTATCTATCTATATTCCATCTATCTATATTCTATCTAAATAGGTTCATTTGAACCACAGGAAGTTTCCATTTTGTAGGATACAAGTGAATAAAGATTGTCAGTGTCGTAAGATCTAACTTAAAATGTATATGCGCTTTCATTCATACACACACACACACACACACTTTAATGGTGGGGTATAAGAGAGAAAGGCCAACAAATTTATAAAGCACACAGGGTATACAGACACCCAAACAGTAAAAATTAGGTTATTGCTTTTTTGAGGTTTCCTGTGTCAAATGTACACAAAGAAAATTGTCCAAGTAGGTAATTTTGCTCTTCACTTGTAGATAAACTTTGCAAGTAGACTACCTAAATGGCATTTAAAACTTTTAATGCCATTGCTCAAATGGAATTTGTGCTGCACTTGAAACTATAAAATTGATAAAAGTGGACACATTTTAATAGAAGCTAGAAGAACAAGTCAGTCCGGTGTCTCATGATGCTCTTCTACAGTTCGAGTGGAAGTATAATAGGAGAAGGATATGTAATCGGGTAGATTCAGTAGGGCATTAGAATAGGATATCTTGGATTGATGTATTGTGGTCTGTTACCATAATCACACACCATTCTCTTATCGTTAATGTTACAACCGTAATATGCATGCAGGTCCAACTTTTTTAAAACTTTGATATTCTAAAGTTCAAGTCTAGTTAAAGTGGAACTTGGGAAATTGCTACTGTTGAGAAGATATAAAATGGTGGATATCATTGATGGCATGTGGTAATTCTAGAAAAGCAGATAATACAAACTTTATTTAATCTTAGTTCATTTTCTAATTATTTGAGCATATTGTGTTTGTCTTCCAGTCAGTGCTATAAGCACATTAAGAAACAACACCTTAATTTATCTAATAACTCCTCCTCTCAGTTCATTTGGAACAGTGCTTCACAGATAGTAGAGACTCTAAACATACATTGTATTGATCAGACAGACACAGGGAGGCAGATTTAGTAACCATGGAAAGATAAACGCCTGATGTGCAAAGATAACTTAATTATTGGCCCATAATAGTGACCCAATTTAATTCAACCAAACAAACAAGAATAAAGAAATTTGGCACAATTATCCCTGCATCTATGTATTAGTTTGGTCTCACGATAGTAATATTTAGTCTCTGCCATATTTATTTACTAACACATTGGTGGGTGTCTAATAAAGATATTTGCAAAAGTAATCCAAGAAACACAGAATCAAATATCACAGAGAAAACTGCATTTCTTGTGATTATTAGCCATGCAGTGAAAATTGAAACCTAAGTCATTCCTTGTGTTAAACTGCACTTAATGTCCAACTATCTTTTTTACAAAGGCATTTCCTTTTTCATCAATACAAAAAATGAAAAAAAAATAAAAATAAAAAAATGAGCTTATCCTGAGCCAGGATTTGTCGTGAAAATCATCAAAAGGGATATATGAATCAGTTACATTTGCAATGATGAAAAGAAGCAGCATTCCATTTTGTCTTTGGTATCTGATGGGAACACTCCCATGTTTTGAAGAGTCCATGAAAGCATTTTGTTTGAGGAATGGCAGGATTGTTGGAACTAACAGCTTTTAAAATTGAACTCTACCTCATTTTTGTATTGGTGAACTATAATTTTAATAAGATATTCTCAATCTTTTGCTATGCGCCAGACACTTACATGGTTATCTCATTTTGTCTTCAAATAATCTTGTCAAGCAGACAACCAGGAGCATATTCCAAGATGAGAAAACAATTCTCAGTGAGTTTAATTAGTCTTATCAAGTTATTACAACTGGGTAGTGGAAATGGAACTTAAATCTTGGTTGATGTGATACTAAAATCCATGTTCTCATTAAGTCATGCTAAGAAAGACGAAGAAGCCCTAAAGAGACTATTAATGAATAATTTTACATTTCAGATTAAGTGTTTTAAACATTGTTTGAGAAATATGAATCAATATGATAAATATGAATTAATATCTCTATATAACTTCTGAGTTCTTAATGGTACATATTAACATGTATATTCTTGTATAGTCTCTAGCAAAAACCAAACATGTAGACACATATTAAAAGGTTTTAAAAATTATGCTCTAAAAATGACTTATTGATAAAGTTTAGTTCTCATTACCTTAGATAATTTTGTCTTGAATTCAGATTTATCTTTGATAACAAAGTCATTAATGAGACGAGACCGGTCATAAGTAGCGTGTTCTGATTCATCCGTGTAATCCTTATCTTTTCCTAGGGCTATAAAAGAGAAAGAGAAAGTTATATTTATTTCTATCATTTTTCTTTTCTCTTTTTTCATTAAATGTACTAATCTCTCCTCTTTCATGTTTCCCAAGGTTTAGCCTAGACACACACACACACACACACACACACACACACACACACACACACACACTAGAACATACATAAAATTTGTGTGGCAGAATTTTCAAACAATCCATACATTCAATAAATAAGCACATGAAAGTAATCACATGAAAGCTTGCCTGTTATTTACTAATGCTGACACTGATAGTGACTTTCAGAAGAATTAAATGCATCTGTGCTATTGAATGTACTTCAAATTTTTTAAAATAAAATTAGAACCACGAAAAAATCATGTTTTGAACTTGAAGATAGTGACATTAGTAAGAACTGTGTAAGCCTTCATTTGCTTAATTAAAAACTGCATTGATTTTGAGAGTTTGTTTTCTTAAAAGCTGGAAACATTTGAAGAGTGTAAAAAGTCTGAAAAACAGTAGAAAATATGTTTCTTTTATTTGATTATGAGAGCAGACTATATTTTTTCACTTTTCTTTTTATTATACTTTATATTCTAGGGTACATGTGTATAACATGCAGGTTTGTTACATATGTATACATGTGCCATGTTGGTGTGCTACACCCATTAACTCGTCATTTGCATTAGGTATATCTTCTAATGCTATCCCTTCCCCCTCCCCCGACTCCTCAACAGGCCCTGGTGTGTCATGTTCCCTTCCTGTGACCAAGTGTTCTCATTGTTCAGTTCCCACTTATGAGTGAGAACATGCAGTGTTTGGTTTTTTGTCCTTGCGATAGTTTGCTGAGAATGATGGTTTCCAGCTGCACCCATGTCCCTACAAAGGACATGAACTCATCCTTTTTTATGGCTGCATAGTATTCCATGGTGTATATGTGCCACATTTTCTTAATCCAGTCTGTCATTGATGGACATTTGGCTTGGTTCCAAGTCTTTGCTATTGTGAGTGGTGCCACAGTAAACATACATGTGCATGTGTCTTTATAGCAGCGTAATTTATAATCCTTTGGGTATATACCCAGTAATGGGATGGCTGGGTCAAATGGTATTTCTAGTTCTAGATCCTTGAGGAATCGCCACACTGTCTTCCACAATGGTTGAACTAGTTTACAGTCCCACCAATAGGTGTAAGAAATAGGAATAAGTGTTCCTATTTCTCCACATCCTCTCCAGCACCTGTTGTTTCCTGACTTTTTAATGATAGCCATTCTAACTGGTGTGAGATAGTATCTCATTGTGGTTTTGATTTACATTTCTCTAATGGCGAGTGATGATGAGCATTTTTTCATGTGTCTGTTGGCTGTATGAATGTCTTCTTTTGAGAAGTGTCTGTTCATATCCTTTGCCCACTTTTTGATGGGGTTGTTTTTTTCTTGTAAATGTGTTATATTTACAAGAAAATATGTTAATAAGCATTACAAGAAATATAAATCGGGATCGAAACAACTACCAGGAAAGAACAGAGAACATTGAAAAATGGTTACTAGTGGAATAGCAAAAAAAAAAAACAAAAACAAAAACAAAAAAAAACTATAATATCAGTTACATATAAGGATGTATATGAACAATGAATAAGCTGTAATCAATGTAAAATAGTATAAAATAGGAAATCTCTATGGTGGCTACATGACCAAGAATTCTTGACACACTTCACCAATTTATGTTCCATATGATATAAATATATCTTCAAACTCAAAAACAGATTGCTATACATTTAGCCTTTTCAAAGATATCAAAACATCTTAGAGTTGTTTTACTAGATCAGTTGATATCTATTAAACATGAATTTTGACATGGAAAACTCTAGTGCTTTCAAGATTTCAGTCAATTTACTTATTGTACAGAAGAAAAACAATTTTGTTTATAGTATATCCATTCCTTTATAAATAATGGTTAAAAGCTATTAAAACACAATATGTTACATCGTGGGCAGCTAATAGTACCAGGTTCATAGTGGTATAAACTAAAATTGTATAGGTTATATTATGTCTTAGGAGGCAGTTAATAGCCAGATACGTTAAGAAGCTCTAAGCTTTTAGTGGTTACACTTAGACCTATTAACCATACCTGACACTCATTGATGGTTAACATTTGCTACGTGCATGCAATAAGCCAGAAACTTTACCTGTATTATTTCCTTTCATTCTGATGACAACTTTAAAAGTGGGTATAATTTCTTCCTACATCTAATAATAAGCAAAAAAGGAACACGGAAATGGAACATGCCGAAGGCACTAAACCAGTAAGAGGCACATCTAAAACTGAAACAAATTCTGATCTGACTCCAAAGCCCATGCTTGTGAACATAGTATTCTCCCAGATTTAGGTAAGTTACATTTTACTCATTCAACTTTTGTTTATTAAACAACTCTGGATATGCAAGATCCTCTTTTACAAGTTGACATTAGAGTAGCAAACACAATTCTGCCTTCATACAACATTCAAGTAAGAGAAAAAATTTTAAAATAAGTAAAATATTAAGTAGGTCTTGTGGTCAGCGCATTTGAGAAAAACACTGTAGACAGGAAGGATGAAGGTGTGAAAGGAGTGGGGGGTGTCATTTTACTAAAGAACATAGTAATATTTGAGCAAAGATACAAAGAGTGAGGCAGTTAGACACACAGGTAAACTGTAGGAAGAATGATCAACACAGAAAATTTTAAAATGCAAAATCTGGATTCGCATTGAACTGTTACAGAAGCCAGAAAGAAACTGAAATTTTGGAATTATATTATTGGAGCAGCTACCAAAACCCTACCATTGACTGCCAGTTTGTAAGGCATAGAGTGTTTAGTGTTTTTATTTCCTTTCCAATCCTTTCTCTTCCCTTTCCTTCCTTTTCCCCGCGCGCGCTCTGGCTCGCAGGCTCGCTTGCTCTCTCGTTCTCTCTCTGTCCCTGTCTCTCTCTTTCTGTCTCTCCATCTTTTTCCCCATTGGTTATTAGAGAAGGAAGAAATCCTGGTTTGGTTAAACAGCAATCCGCAAATGGCATGTGCTGCTGGGGAGCAGGCACTGGCTTGTGGATCACAAGATGTCATTTCTCATTCTAAATCTGCCACTTCCTCAGCATGCAATTTCCTTTTCCTAAGTCTCTAAGGTTCCTCTAAACTGTAAAATTATTGAATTATGAATTTAATGCTTATAAAAGATAAAATCACAATTTACATTATTTTATTTTCCATGGAACACAAGAAATTAAATCTCTAGAAGTTAATTACTCATTTCCTGCTCCTATTCCACTCACAATTTAGTTTTCTAGCCAGATAATTTTTTTTTTTTTTTTTTTTTTTTTTTTTGAGATGCAGTCTCACTCTGTTGCCCAGGCTGGAGTGCAGTGGCGTGATCTCGGCTCACTGCAAGCTCTGCCTCCCGGGTTCACGCCATTCTCCTGCCTCATCCTCCCAAGTAGCTGGGACTACGGGCGCCTGCCACCACGCTCAGCTAATTTTTTATATTTTTAGTAGAGACGGGGTTTCACTGTGTTAGCCAGGATGGGCTCGATCTCCTGACCTCGTGATCCACCTGCCTCGTCCTCCCAAAGTGCTGGGATTACAGGAGTGATCCACCGTGCCCAGCCACTTTTTTTCTTTAATTCCTATAACTCATCTATTTCTGGAAAAGAAATACATAGCATCATCTTGCTGGAGGAAAGCTAACTCAATTTTGAACATTTGCCAAATACCACCATATTCATTAAGTTTTTTCAGATTTTTTTTTCCCTGCCCTACTGCGCTGACTGGAGCTAATCATTTTCTCTTCTAAATTCCTTCACATTTGTGTTTTCTTTTCTTTTTTTCTGCCTGCCCTCCTTCCCCTTCTCTCTCTTTCTCTCTTGGTATATTAGCGAAGTCAGCATAGTATCTGGGTGAGAAAACTATCTGTACACCAAACCTCCATGACATGCAGTTTACCCATTTAACAAACGTGCATATATACCTCTTAAACCTAAAAGCTGGAAAGAAAGAAAATTTTTCAATAAATGCATATTAACAAAATAAAAATAAAAAAGAAATATATAACTGAAGCACAAAATTCAAGTAAATGAACTAAGAAAAATAATATTAGAGTACGCAGATAACTTTATTTTTTTTTTTTTATTATTTTTTTTTTTTGAGACGGAGTCTCACTGTGTCTCCCAGGCTGGAGTGCAGTGGCGTGATCTCGGCTCACTGCAAGCTCCGCCTCCCGGGTTCACGCCATTCTCCCGCCTCAGCCTCCCAAGTAGCTGGGACTACAGGCGCCCGCCACCGTGCCCGGCTAATTTTTTGTATTTTTAGTAGAGACGGGGTTTCACCATGTTAGCCAGGATAGTCTCGATCTCCTGACCTCGTGATCCACCCGCCTCGGCCTCCCAAAGTGCTGGGATTACAGGCTTGAGCCACCGCGCCCGGCCGATAACTTTAAATCATTGTCCCGATGAATGATATACAAACATATTGCTATGGCTTGGATATGGTTTGTTTGGTCCAGGTCTCATGTTGAAATTTGATCTCTATGTTGAAAGTGAAGACTGGTGGGAAATGTCTGGGTCGTGGAGGTGCATCCATCAATATGTTTTAAGAGCAAAACAGAACAACTGGAAATGCATTCTAAAATTATAATCTAAAAGAAATCTGTGTTAGCAGGAATGTTCCTCTAAGCCTATGAATAATAAAACGTAGAAACTATTGCCATCTTAAGAAACAAGTTTAATTCTAGTTACACAAGCTAAAACCCTAGGAGTAATCTTGACTCCTCATTTTCTCTTCTACCCTACATCAGATCTTTCAACAAATTCTGGTGACTTAGCATGAAGCATTACCTCTTTAGCACATATCACTCTTTAGCACATACCACTAACATGCAATGTGTTTTCACTTATTTGTCTTTGTTCATTATTTGTTCCCCTCACTAAGGTATTTTTTGTGAGCCTGGCCTTTACATATATACACGTGTGTGTGTGTACATTTTTCCCACTTTTGTTGTCTTGTTTATTGACTGCTTTCACCTTAACATCTAGAACAGGGTCTGGCACATAGTTGCCATTCAATAAATGTTTATTGAATGACTAACTGGAATTAAACGCCCAAATCCTGTCTAAACTGTCTTTAAATTACAGCTCAAAGTTGATCATTTATCAACATCTGATTATAGTTAAAGCCAACACATCTCTCAAACAGAAGCTCATTTGATTCTCCAAAACAATCTCCCTGTTTCCTCTTTTGCTCCTACCACATGGTAGCCAGGGTGACCCTTTTAAAAACCCAAGATATTTCACATTAAATCTCTGTTCAAACCTTCTAATAATTCTGCAGCCCCAGGTAAAACCATAGTCCATACAACAGCCCACTGGGCATATGCATCATCTAGCTCCTTACTATTGTGTCTGGAATTGGTTCCTTCTGGTGAGTTCTTGGTCTCGCTGACTTCAAGAATGAAGCCACGGACACTCGTGGTGAATGTTACAGTTCTTAAAGATGGTGTTTGTTTCAGAGTTAGTTCCTTCAGGTGTTCATGTCTCCAGAGTTTCTTCCTTCCAGTAGGTTTGTGGTCTCGCTTGACTTCAGGAGTGAAGCCGCAGACCTTCTCAGTGAGCGTTACGTCTCTTACAGGAGGCGCGTCTGGAGCTGCTTGTTCCTCCTGGTGGGTTCGTGTTCTCGCTGACCTCAGGAGCGAAGCCGCAGACCTTCCCAGTGAGTGTTACAGCTCATAAAGGTAGTGCGGACCCAAAGAGGGAGGAGCAGCAGCAGAATTTATTGTGAAGAGCCAAAGAACAAAGCTTTCACAGTGCGGAAGGGTACCCCAGCGTGTTGCCAGTGGTGGCAAAGGTGGCCAGCTTTTCTTACCTTATTTGGCCCCGCCCATATCCTGCTGATTGGTCCATTTTACAGAGTGCTGATTGGTCCATTTTTACAGAGTGCTAATTGGTGTGTTTACAAACCTTTAGCTAGACATAGAGCGCTGACTGGTGTGTTTACAATCCTTTAGCTAGACAAAAAAGTTCTCCAAGTCCCCACCTGACCCAGAAGCCCAGCCAGTTTCATCCCTCACTATCATTCTGTATCCAGCTCATACAGCTCTACCCTCATACCCTCTGATCTAGCTGCACCAGGTTATTTGATGTAAAATATGTTCTCACTGAAGGGTTTTTGCACTTGCTTGTCTCTCTGCAGATAATGCTCAATCTCTGTTTTAGCCACGGTTCTGTTCACTAGTCACCCCATCAGAGAATCACTGTTTGATCATTATTTCTAAAATACAGTCTACATTGTTGTCTCTCTGCACACAATGCTTTATTTTTTTTATTATTTTTATCAGCACCTGACATCAAATGACAAAACATTCATATAAAACATATATGCTATATATGTACATATACATCAGCATCTGGTATTGAATGTATACATTTATACATATAAATGTTATATCTACCTCCTCCTAACTATAAGTGCTATTAGTGCAGTGACTGTTTTGTTCATCATTATATCCTGATATTTAGTTCATTGTTAATTGCATTGTAATCTCGTAGCAATTGTTAACTAATAAATGAATGGTATGCTTGTATGTGGGAATATTTTGCATCCATTAAATTGCTTTGCAGACTGACAATCTACAGAAATGCTTAAACTATAATCTTAAGTTAAAAAGCTGTTTTAGGCTATTCTCACACATTTCACTTGAAATATAATTTTCCTTCTGAATGTAACTTTGTAAAACAATATAAATGTAAAGACAGTGAAAAACTGTAGTACGAAGGAAATGTAAAATGTGTTACCTATTTTAACTAGGTAGTGGTAGTCCTCTCTGCCTTGTAGATTTTTTTTTTCTTGCTAGGAGTTATTTGTATCATAACGGCAGAATTTAAAAAACTTTTTAGAGTTAGTATTTGTGTCAGTCAACATCTGAGAGCAGCAATGGAGAGAGCCATATTGCATTTTGGTTAATGAAGCTAATTATTCTTCCATCAGTGAGATCTTCTGAAACACAAATGAAACTTACTAATGTGTTTTGGTTTTTCTCAAGGGCATAGATCCTTATTTTTATGAAATCCTCCCCATGTGGTGATGAGACATTTATTGCACATATGCCCAGAACATCAATCAAATTTCAAATTAAAAAAATGTTTAAGCAATAGCACTAAATTATAATACCAAGTATTATATCATATTTCCTCTTTTTAAGATGACTTTCTCCCACATTGTAACATTTCTGAAATCATGGCAGTAACCTATTTTTCCTAAAAGCTCTTATTAATTTGATGATGCTTCATATAATTGATAGTGTCTTAAAATCTAAAAAGATCAAAGAATAAGTAAAACAGATTTTCACACACACCAAAAAACAAAGATAACAGCTTTCTGGAACAGGTGGTAACAGTTACAGTAAGTCTGATTATGACAAATAGAACTCTTGCTGTTCTCTAGTAGCAGAATAATAGGAAGCCATACATGCATTAAAAATGTAGTCTCAAAGCTCAATAAAATTGCTTCATGTGTTGAAGAACAAAGGCTGATATAGTGGCAAGGGAATCAATATTGGTTTCAACAAATTGAAATTAAAATCTTGGTTTTATCATTTGTTAGCTGGGTGGCAGTGGGTCTGTTACAGTTTTTTAACCTTAGACTTTAGGATAATAAAATATTCCCATAAAATAGTTCCAAGGATTAAATGCAAGAATCTATGCACAGTTACTCAAACACACTAATATATTTTTTTCATCCTTTTGTTTGCTTTCAATACACAATTTTAGTATTGAGACAACTATTTAAAAAATAAGTAATTTAGGACTACCAAAAAAGTCATATCTTTCATTTTAAAGCCTAAGTAGACAGGAAACAACATAATTACCTTGAGTATGCCAGTAGAAAATTTAAAATTTAATCTATAAATCTGTTTTCTAATAATCAATTGTATGCTTTATGTTGAAAACTTACACTGATTCAAGTGGGAATACATTGTCTTTTAAATTTTGTTTGCATATCAGCATCAGTTCAAAACGTAAAGGAACTGACCAAGATAACATAGCAGACTATTATGATCACAACATAAACCTTACAGCTATCTCTGGGAGTAAAAGTTTAATAGCTAAATTATTCCATCTCAGTCATTCTTCTTTACTATAATGTCATTTTATTTTGTTACTCTCTTACATTGTATTGTTTCAGCATCTGAAAATAGATGCTATCCTTCCTGGAGAATTTTCAGTGTGAGTAGATTATTAGTTGGCCTTCACTTACTTGCAACTGTACAAACTTTCTGTACCTTGCTAATAATGGCTTGCCTCAGGATTATCAGAATAGGTGATAATATGGGAGCACATGATAATAATGACCTAAGGTTATTTTCGTCATTTATGTTTTATATGTCATCTCTGATAAATATTGTCTAATTTGAGTCTCACAACAGCTTTTACTACAATTATGCTCAATCTCTGTTTATAAGAAGAAATTAATATCGATATCTCCATTTCTCAAATCAGAAAACTCAGCAAAGATGGTGTGTACCCAAGTAGTAAGTGACAGTGTTGGTACCTGAAACTGGAGCTTTTGACCACCAACAAATTTCGTGATTTAAAAAATTATCCTACAGAAGCTTTCTTGAAGAATAAATTCATGAATGGTCCATACATGGCTTGCTCTGTGGTTAGGACACAATAACAACAAGAACCCAGGCTTATTAATTATTTGGGGTTCCTTTGTTGCCTACTTCTCCCTAGCCCTATTGTTCTAAAGTACTACCACTAGCCAGTAGCAATGAGGGTGCTGGCAGAGCTGTGCTCAGTGAACAACACAGAGAAGCAAAACCTGCAGATAAACTGCTTTCCATTGTATCAGTGTGCCAGTGTTTTCTACTCACCATCTTTCCCTGTAGTCTTCCAATCCTCACCCATCCACCCATGTCATTGAGTGGATAGCTTGTACCAAGCAATACGAGCAAGACAAACATAAATCACAGTTATTACCTAGTGAACACTCATCCAAAGTGCTATGAAAGGAAGGAAGTAGCATCTAAATGACTATGCATTAGGGAGGACTTCAGTAAGACTGATGTTAGAAAGGCAATTCTACGGCTGGGCGCGGTGGGTCACTCCTGTTAAATAATGATTTTACTAATCATTTAACTAATGATTTAACCATTATCCCAGCACTTTGGGAGGCTGAGCTGGGCGGCTGCCTGAGGTCAGGAGTTCGAGACCAGCCTGCCCAACAAGGTAAAACCCCGTCTCTACTAAAAATACAAAAAATTAGCTGGATGTGGTGGTGGGCACCTGTAATCCCAGCTACTTGGGAGGCTGAGGCAGGAGAATCACTTGAACCCGAGGCAGAGGTTGCAGTGAGCCAAGATCATGCCACTGTACTACTGCAGCCTGGGGTACAAGAGCAAAATACCGTCTAAAAAAAAAAAAAAAAAAAGGTAATTCTACTACTTAAGAAGAGTTTTGTTTTAAGCCTTTAAATACTCTACATAAAGGTCCATCATCACAATTTAAATACAAAAGAGAATAATATTTAGATCAGGTCCTCGGTGAGAAAATTAACAAAGCACTAACTCATAACAAGTGAGAAAACTCACAGTGATAAATGACATCACAGAGAGCAAAAAAATGGGTGGATTCTACAGCAGACACTCCAGAGAGGGGTGTGTGTGTGTGTGAGAGAGAGAGAGAGAGAGAGAGAGGGAGAGAGAGAATGCTCTTTCATCCATTTGTCTGTCCTAATCCTAAAAGTATTCTTTAAGCACCTACTATGGGTCAGGTACTATTCTTGATTCTGGTGCTAAAGGTGGCAGCAAGATTGACAGTTTCTGTCTTCTGGAAACACAAAATTGGGGTAAATAACCTAAATAAATAACTTTAGGTAATAAGTATTATGAAGAAAAATCCAAGATGAGGAGACAGAAAGTAAGTCTGATGTGAACCTGGCTTATTTCGGTGTAGAGCCCTAGGATAAGCACATATTTATTGTGAACAAGGAACATAAGATGGTTGAGCTGTCTGCAGCTCGTAAGAAAAAGGAAGCATTAGGAAATGGCCTAGAGAGACCAGACCCAGATTCTGCAAGGTTTCTGAATACCAGAGTGAGTTTAAATTTTAAATGTAATAGGAAACCCTGGAGAGACAGGAGCACAGAAATGATGGGATTTAATCTTCCTTTTATTAAAGCTTTCTGTGACTCCTGCTTGGAAAATCATCTATAAGGAGGCAAGATTTTGAGCAGGGAGATCTGTTAGGAAGTTATTGTACCAGTGTACCAAGAGAAGGTAGCAGATGGACCCAGGTGCAGCAGTGAATGTGGTGAGCAGTAGTCAGATTCTGAATATATTTTGAAAATTGAGGCAAGAGGACCTTATGTGTTCGATAAACAATTGACAAGATTTACAGTGACTGTGAGACTGTCATAACTGAAAAATATGTTCCTTCAGTGTAATTCCCTCATTTCTGTAATCTTAAGTAGGTTAGGAATATTAGAAGAAAGTTATTTCTTATGTCATCTTCATATAAAATGCTACTAAGAAAAAATGAGAATTAGTGGATATTATCTATTGTTATAGAATGAAAGCAAAATCACCATGTACTCTTTGACCATAACTATTTAAAGAAATAAACCAATGAGTATTCCACTGAGCTAAACTATTATGTTTGTAGAAAGCAAATAAATGTTTCAAAACTCTAATATGACCCCATTCCTGAGGAAGTCATTTTATAACATTAGCAAAATGTTGATTTCATAACAAGATTAGACAGATGTGTGTTTGGGTTGGTTGGACTCAAATTATGCTGGTCTTAATGAGCCCTAAATATTTCATTTCTAAGTTACCTGAGTTTATAGCCATATGGGCATGGGAAGAATCAAGCAACAGGCACTTGTTAACGTGGATTACTGTGTCCTTGTCATTTTCCAGCATACTGAGAAGAAAAAAGTAGGCAATGGTAGTGGGGCTTCCAAGATTAATAAATAAAATTATTGCCACACTGGAATTTCAAATTCACTGCTACAAGGATCAGCACTTTCTAGAATAATTTTGTGAGTGTGTGGGGGAGTATGGAATGCTGCTCTGGCTTTGTGAGCTGCTTTATGAAAAGTAGAATTAAAGGCTATGAGATGTCAATAAAAAAAGAAGAAGAGAACAAAAAGAATCAAAACTTTCTGACTCAATTAGCTTTTTAACTAATCATTACCCAAATATATTTTAACATGCAGCTTTATCTTCTCCTTGTACTTTCTGCCTGAAACTTATTAACATCTGACAGAACTAGTGTCTTTGGAAATCATTAACCACTTTTTACCTTAAGGCCTTTGTGTCTACTGTGGTGATTAAAAGAGAAGGCTAGGGATCAAGGCTTCCTGGGTTGAAATCTTAGTTCTCCATTGACTAGCTATGTGACATTTGGCAAATTATTTTCTCTCTTGGTGAATAAGTTTCCTCATCTGTAAAAACGGGCTGTTAATAGTATCTAACTCAAAGGGTGGTTGTGAGAATTAAGTGAGTGAGATAAGGCAGGTAAAGTGTATAATAATAGAGTTCAGTAAATTATTGTTTATCCATTATGCCATAAAAGTCCCCCTGACCTTTTTTTTTTTTTGGCAGAATCCCGCTCTGTTGCCCGGGCTGGAGTGCAGGGGTGTGATCATAGCTCACTGTAGACTCCAACTCCTGGGCTCAAGTGATATTCCCATCTCAGCCTCCTGAGTAGGTGGGACTACAGTCAGGTACCACCATGCTTGGCTAATTATTTTCTTTTTGTAGAAACGGGGTCTCACCACTTTGCTGATGCTGGTCTTAAACCCCTGGGCTTAAGCAATCCTCCTACCTCAGCCTCTGAAGGCGCTGGTATTACAGGCGGGAGCCACCACACCCATCCTAAAATCACTTTTGGTGATCACAGAAATAGCTGTTTAGTGTAAATCTCTCTGGGCCCAGCAGAATTTGGTGTGAAAGATAAGTTTAGTGAGTGACTGAATAAAGCAATGAAAAATATTTGCTGAACCCCCATGATGTGTTAGGAGCTACGATGAAGTTATGCCTTTTTATTTACTTAAAATCCTACTAAGAATGGATCATTGATCCCAATTTACTAGTGAAATCACTAAAGCTCAGAGAGGTTAAGTAATATACTACAGTTACATAGCTAGTGGATATAAGAATAAAGATTTGACCAATGGCTGGCTGGAAAAATAACATTTCTTTCATGATGTATACCCATCCTGTTAGGGAGCCTTAGTAGAAATGTCCTTCTCTGAATCAACAGAGCCATTAATATTTTTTCCTTCATGGTTCTCATTTGGAATAATGAGAAATATCAATCCTCAGTAAAACACTGACCACATGCAGTTAAGTCTGCCTCAGCATTAATATTCTCATGGGGCCGCTCAAAGTGGTTAACTGTAAAAAGCCATTAATAAGATGCATTAGTCAGGAAATTCCCATGCAATAATTAGCCCAATACTCTGCACACTAACGGCAAACTTAGCGAATGTAACTGCTTTGCATTTAAAAGAGAACATGTATTGCCAAAATGCTTACTCATGCTTTATTTAACTGTACTCTTGGTATATTTGACATTATTTTACTTGATTTCTTTTCGAAGATGATTAAAACACTCATATTAGGCTGGGTGTGGTGGCTCACGCCTGGAATCCCAGCATTTTGGGAGGCCAAGGTGGGTGGATTGCCTGAGGTTGGGACTTTGACACCAGCCTGGCCAACATGGTGAAACCCTGTCTCTACTAAAAATACAAAAATTAGCTAGGTGTGGTGGTGCGCGCCTGTAGTCCCAGCTACTCAGGAGGCTGAGGCAGGAGAATCTCTTGAACCTGGCAGGCAGAGATTGCAGTGAGCTGAGATCACGCCACTGCAGTTCAGCCTGGGAGACAGAACAAGACTCTATCTCAAAATAATAATAATAAAATAAAATAATAAAAAACATTCATAGATATGCACCTAACTCTAAAAGAGTATTTCCCAGCCAGGTGTTACATCCAGATGGATTCCTGAAATGCTTAGCGATACTACACAGTTAGCTGGAGACTGTACCTCACCTTCATTATAAAGGCAAACACCTCATCATTTGTATGTATTTTAACTGCAGAAGCTGTGATGTCTTTCTAACTTGAATAAATGACAGACTGATGCTGGGGGATACTAAAATAGTGAATATGAGATACCATGCCTGGAGAGAGATGAATACAGGTCAGCTGGAACAAATAACTGAGACACAAAAGTGATGTGAAAAGAATCATAAAGTTAAGAGCATCCGATTATGTTAAGCATTCAGAGAAAGTGCTTTTTAATAGTTGGAATGGCAAGCTGTCAAAAATAAAATGCAAGGAATTACATGGAAGGTTTTTCAATACAGTGATTGTTATACATTGGTTCTAATTTGGAGGACAGGTTAGTGAAGGGTGCTTTGCAAACTTTCCCACCTGTATGGATATTTTGGAAAAGAAAAACTTCAGGTTCGTTTTTTGTTCTTATTTTTTTTAAAATTAGAAAATAACAGATAATATAGGTTGAGCATCCCAAATCCAAAGTGCTCCAAAATCTGAAACTTTTTGAGTGTTGAAATGACACTCAATGGAAATGCTCACTGGAGCACTTCAGATTTCCGATTTTCAGATTTTGGGATGCTCAGCGAGTAAGTATATGATACAAATATTCTAAAATCAAAAAAAAATTGAAATCTGAAATACTTCTAGTCTCAAGAATTTTGGATAAAAATACTCACTCAACTTGTAGTAATCTTCAGAATTAATTACTACAGGAAAGGCCTTTGTATTCTGAGTGAATTTTTTCTGATGAGATACTCTTTTTGATTCTGCATATGAAATGAACCTGCTGGTCACTGGCTTTCTTTAATTAAAAAACTTAATAAGCCAGCACTGTTTCTGTGCCACACATAAAACAAAAATTATTATAAGAAACGTGACTAATTTGCAATCATTCAGAATGTGATTATAAAAAGCAAAATTCATAGTTTTAAAAGTTATGAAGAGTGACTTAACAATGCCTGTAGAGAAAAGCCAAGTTACAGTTTTTAGGCCAGAAATTCTTTATCCTGGTTGCACTAAATATTTACTGGGCAGGCTGTTAAAAGTATGTATACTAATTTCACTCCCCAGACCAATTAAAACTGATTTTCTGGAACTGTGATCCAGGAAGTATTAAAAAGCCCTCTGGTGATTTGAATGTGTAACCAGAGTTGAGAACTCCTTATGTAGACACTGAGGCCTGGCCACCGATGTATCCGCTACTGAAAACTCAGGGCTTCGTTTCTTCAGGTTATGTATCAAGGCACTGAGGTTGCAAAGTAAGTGCTGGCACATTAGTATCACTTTTTTTTATTAATTCTGGCTTTATTTTATTTCTATTTAATTCATGAAAATGAAAACCCAATTCAAAAGAATTGTATATAGGCAAGCTACAGATTTGAATGTAAAGCTTGCTCAACTGAAGCAAATCTTATGTAACATCAAAAGGCAAAAAAGAAGATAGAGTAAACTTGTCACTGTTATAGGAAAAATAAATAAAATTTATAGTATCCTCTAATGATGGGTCGAGATAGAATCTCTGAGTGTTACTAACATTCTAAATTCTGAGTGTCAAAATTTTATAGATCTTGAAATAGTACTCTATATGTTCTTACTCATAAAAAATTGAAATTTTCAGAATAATGGCAAAAATTGTTATTTTTTATTATGAGATTGTTGCTCATCATAAATCCTCCTATATATTTGAATTCCAAACTATACATTTCTTAATTTCTTAACCTCAGAATATTAAACCCACCCATTACGTTAAAAACCAAACATGAACTTTTTTCTTAAAAAAAAAAAAAATGCTAGTTTTTTTTAGAACACAGTTTACCTTTGGAGAGAGGGATAGGAGTAGTAAATACTGAATATCAACTTACCCAAACAAAAATCGCTGAGGTCAGCAAAAGAACATCTCAGCACAGAGTCGTTTTTATTCTCCTCAGTGTTAACTGAAATAAAATAAGACACTTTGTAGTTTTGGGAAATAAAAGCATAACAGAAAAATAACCATGGTGATAGATGGACAAATGATGGCTAAACGTGAATTTTTTTAACTTAATGAGTTAAAATTAGTTATTTAAAATTTCTCTTTTTTTTTCCTTTTTTTTTTTTTTAGAGACGGGGTCTAGCTCTGTCACTCAGGCTGGAGTGCAATGGCACCATCTCGGCTCACTGCAACCTTCACCTCCCGGGTTGAAGTGATTCTCATGCCTCAGTCTCCTGAGGAGCTGCGACTATAGGCATGCATCATTATGCCTGGCTAACTTTTGTATTTTTAATAGAGACAGGGTTTCACCATCTTGGCCAGGCTGGTCTCGAACTCCTGGCCTCAAGTGATCTGCCCACTTTGGCCTCCCAAAGTGCTGGAATTACAGTCGTGAGCCATTGTGCCCGGCCTAAAATTTCACTTTCGATAAGGGAAAGAAACATCTATATTACATTGTAATACCCTCATCTTCTTGAACAATTTGCCATTTTACATGCTGGACATATTTGTAAGCTAACTACAATATGTAGTGATTTCACAACAGTATTGAAACAGTACTTTTGATATTTTTTAGTTATCCAGAAAAAGAAGTAACCATATGGAGTCATAAGGGAATGCATTCTTATAAGAAAAAGCCACAGAAGGATTGAAAAATAAAAACACAGCTAGGTGCAGTGACTCATGCCTATAATCCCAGGATTTTGGGAGGCCAAGGTGGGTGGATCACAAGGTCAGGAGTTCGACACCAGCCTGACAAACATAATGAAACCCAGTCTCTACTAAAAAATAGAAAAATTAGCCGGGCATGGTGGCGTGTGCCTGTAATCCCAGTACTCAGGAGGCCGAGGCAGGAGAATCACTTGAACATGCATGGGAGGCAGACGTTGCAGTGAGCCGATATTGCACCACTGCACTCCAGTCTAGGTGAGAAAGCGTGACTCCATCTCAAAAAAAAAGAAAAAGAAAAACACACCCTAACCACCGCACAACAGGGAACATGGTTGTATTCAAATTCTTAACTCTTATTAAAAGGAGTTGTCTAAAGAGATAGTGTGTGTCTTAGTGGGCAAATGTGTATAGGAGAGTGCCTAAGGGTAGCCACACCGTTTCTTTGTGTGGCACCTAGCTGGTATGTCTCTCAAATTCAGCCCTTGCACACCAGCCTTGGATTGCCAAAATCTTTATGCAACCAAATCTTCACTGCTTTATTGTCAGTTGTAAAGTCTTCAGCTTTTATTTTTAGAAAACCGAGTTTACTATTGCTGACATTTTCTATTTGAATACTGGTTATAAGTTCTCGCCAGGAATGTTACTCATCAACAAGAGGGATGCAAATAGTGGCCAAATGCACCAGTGATTCATGTAGCTGGGACTTTCACTGCGAACAAATATTAGGTCCAGACTCCATGGGATTGGCCACCTTCTAGGCAAGGAAGAGATAAAACACATCTGGCCAACAAATGGCATGGTGTATTGGTCTCCTTTCTATGCCAGCCTCCTTCCTGAAGAGCTCTATAAAACTGGTCCAATGGAAAAAGGAAGGAAAGGACTATTTGGAAAACGTAGATTTTATAAATTGAACAAGAAAATAGGAATTGTTGCTCACCTTGCTCTGCTTTGTCAGTGGAGATCAAGGTTATAGATGTGGGAGCCTGAGATTCACTCTCTGTTGACTGGAAGAGGGAGGTAGACTGGCTCAAGCTCTTCGAGTAAGCGTAACTCTGGGCGAGGCAAGGCAGGGACCTCCGAGACGGTTTTAACGAAGTTTCTTTTGTTATCTCGCTCTTGCTTATATTCATACCTGCAAATCCAAAATGTTGAGTTTTAGCAATAAAAAAATCAATCAGTAGAGGTCAATAAAAAGTTTTAATTCGTGTGATACCTGTTTCAGGAATGAACTATTGAAAAGCACCACCTAGATATTAGAAATAATTGAGTTAGTTTTGTTTCTATTTTGTCAGGGAGACTGTTTGAGATTTTCGTTAAATAGTTCTGAGACATAAATATCTGTTTCCTGTTTGAGCTTTCACCACTCTTTTAAAAGTTCTGTGAAAAAAGAAACTGATGTTTAAGTTCATTTGGGGAATTATGACAACAATTATTTGGATACTCTTTGAATAAAACTTACGATTTAGGCTTTCAAATAGCAAAATAAATAAAACCTAATACATAAACATTCAAATTACTAAATGGCGCCCTGCTTTCTACACCCTCCCCTCCCTTAAACACACACATAATATTGTAGCAGCGACTTAGAGGCTGGAAAGAGATAGCATAACATAGTATAAAAACTGGGCAGCAAGCAGGGATCAAGACACCAACCCTGTGCTTAGTGTTAGAATCACTTCCCTCATGTGCGGTCTCATCTGCCAGAATAAAGAATGCCCTTCAACCAAACTCGGCCTCCAAAAGTGGAAGTCCCGCTATACTGTGTGATCCAGGAAAGAATGGCTCCACTTCCCCATCTCTATTCCTCTTCATCCCATAATGTCAATCCCAGGTCATTCCTCTCCCTTGGCACTCTAAACCCCAATGTCTCTGGACACTGTTATTTCTAACATCTCCCACCCAGACTCTTTCACTATGTCCTTTGGGAACTCACATAAAACATCAGAAAATCCACTTAATATCCTCCTTAGATTTTTCTGTGGATCACCCATTTCCCTCCATAATTTCGTCCAAACCTGGCACTGCCCCATATCCCCCCAGTGACGCTGCTTTTCTTGCAGCTGCCTTCAGTGGAGGCTCTTTTCTCTTCCACAACCTCATATCAACTTTACTTGAGGTGGAGTAGATATCCTTCTTGTACCTAATTGCCTGTCTCAGTCATTCTTCATGCTTCCTCTCTAAAAATCAGTATTCAAATTCCTGTCATTAAACTATTCTTCTAGTCTTCTTTATTACTGTCATTTTCCTTTACCACTTCCAGGTTATTTCCCATCATTTAAAAAGAAGTTAGCTTTTAACACTACTCTTTTGCTTATTTTCTGCTTAACACCCACTGTCATTCATATTATATATTTTGTTTTATTTCTGTATACCTCCCTAGAATGCAAGCTCTATAATGACACATGAGCCAAATAAAACATTTTCTTTACAAATTATCCAGTCTCAAGTAGTGTGTTATTACCTGAGACTGGATAATTTATAAAGAAATACATTATCAATGTGAAAACAGACTATGGTAAATTGTACGAAGCTGCTTGATCGTAAATAACTCCCTAAAAAGTTTCTTATTGACACCTGACTTGAGAAGTTGGCTATGCATGCTGTCTGCATAATGTGAATAAAACTATGAAACACCCCCCACCTAGTGTTGTGTTTGGACTTCACATTACATAAGGCAAAGGGACTTTTTATTGTGGAGTGCCTATTACATGTCAGGCTTTGTGGTTGGTGCCTTTATTTACTCACTTTGAGGATATTTATGTATTTTACATAAGCAAATTACATGAAATATTCTCATTTTAAGAGGTTTTAAATTATAGAAGTAAACAGATTTAAAAAGTAAAATTAGTTTTACTTGATTCTTAAATTCCAGTCTCTTCTCTAAATGAAATGAATGTTATCAGTTTATTGGTCTTTGTCTATGTATTCAAATATGTAACTATAAAAATAGTTTTCTTACAGAAATGAAATTATAGGCCGGGCGTGGTGGCACACACCTGTAATCCCAGCACTGTGGGAGGCCGAGGCGGGGGGATCACGAGGTCAGGAGATTGAGACCATCCTGGCTAACACGGTGAAACCCCGTCTCTACTAAAAAATACAAAAAACTAGCCAGGCGTGGTGGCGGGTGCCTCTGGTCCCAGCTACTCGGGAGGCTGAGGCAGGAGAATGGCGTGAACCCGGGAGTCGGAGCTTGCAGTGAGCCGAGATCGTGCCACTGCACTCCAGCCTGGGCGACAGAGCGAGACTCCGTCTCAAAAAAAAAAAAAAAAATTATAGTTTGTCACATTATATAATATGTCTTAGGTGTTTTTTCCATCTCAGTACATGCACATCTATCCCAGACTTTTTAATTTAAATATCTTTAAAAGCTTTGAGATACAACTCATATACCATAAAATTGACTCCTTTAAGTATACAATTTAGCTGTTTTTAGTATATGCAGAGTTGTGTAAACATCACTCTATGTGGCTTTAAAATGCTCCAAAAAGAAACATCATACCTATTAACAGCCAATTCCCATTCCCTCTTTAGCTCAGTCTCTGGAAACTACTAACCTAATTTCTTACCTCCATGCATTTGCCTATTTTCTCCCTCTGTATGGGTTGTCTTTGCATTTTCATGATTGTGTTCTTGGAAACACAATGCTTTTAATTTTGATGAAGTTCAATTTATCTATTTTTTTCTTTAGTTGTTTGTGCTTTAGGTGCTGTATCTATGAAACCATTATCTAATTCAAGGTCATGAAGATTTACTCCTATGTTTTTCTCTAAGAGTTTTATACTTTTTTTCCCACATTTAGGTTATAATCCACTTGTAGCTAATTTTGTACATGGTATGGAGGTGGGCTGCAACTTTATTCTTTCCCATGTGGATATCCAGTTGTTCCTGTACAAGTTGTTGAAAATGCCATCGACTTGTCTTGGCACCCTTGTCTACAATCAATTATCCATAAATTTATGGGTTCATTTCTGAATTCTCAATTCTAACCCACCATTCTATATGTCTACTCCTATGCCAAAACCACAATGTCTTTAGTATTGTAGCTTTGTAGTAAGTTTTAAAATCAGAAAATGTGAGTTCTTTACTTTTGTTGTCTCTTTCCACGATTGCTTTGGCTATTCTTAGTCTTTTGTATTTCTATATAAATTTAAGGATCAACTTGTCAATTTATGCAAAAAAAGGTAGCTATGATTTTTTTGTTTTTGTTTTTGTTTTGTTTTGTTTTTTTGAGATAGACTTTTGCTCTTGTTCCCCAGCCTGGAGTGCAGCGGCACAATCTTGGCTCACTGCAATTTCTGCCCCTTAGGTTCAAGCCATTCTCCTGCCTCAGTCTCCTGAGTAGCTGGGATTATCCTGCCACCATGCCCAGCTATTATTATTTTTTTTTTTTGTATTTTTAGTAGAGACAGGGTTTCACCATGTTGGCCAGGCTGGTCTTGAACTCCTGACCTCAGGTGATCCACCTACTTCAGCTTCCCAAAGCGCTGGGATTACAGGCATGAGCCACTGAGCCTGGCCGCCAGCTGTGATTTTGATAGGGATTCCATTGAATCTATAATCACTTCGGCAGGAGTACTGCTGTCCACTAGGTGACCTGCAAATATTTTCTCTTAGTCTGTAGCCTATATTTTCATTCTCTTACTCGTGTCTTTCAAAAAAGCAGAAGTTCTTAATTTTGACAAAATCTATGCTGTGATTGTTTTATGGTTCATGCTTTTAGTCAGGTGTTTTAAACTTTTCTTTATATAAGTTTTGCATATTGGTTAGCTCCTGCTCTCTTTTAGCTATTGTAAATGCGTGTTTCTTTCCCATTGTATTGACAGTATAAATAGCCAGTTGGATTATTTTAAACAAGTGAGTAAAATACTGGTTTAGCACTGAGGTGTAAATATTTTTTTCAAGCTAAGAATGTACTACTCACTTTCTAGTTTTTTTTTGTTGTTGTTGTTGTTCAGTAGTGTGTTGATTTTTTTCAGTTTATATAATTTTATTCCTTAGCTATCTTATTATGTTGAGTTCCATTAATGGATTTTCTAAAGGTAAATCCTCTTTTCATTTCCAGAAAACAAAAACAGAACATACTTTGTCATGATTAATTGTTTTAAATATGTTAAATTCTAATTCCCAGTATTTTATTAGGCTTTTTGTAATAATACTCATACATGAGTTATGTGTGTGTATGTGTTTAAATCAGACTTATGCACATTCTCACTTATAAGTGGGAGCTAAGCACTGAGCATACATGAACACAAACATGGGAGGAAGAGACACTGCGGACTACTAGAGGGGTGGAGAAAGATGTGGGTTGAAAAACTACCTATGGAGGGGCTGGCCAAGACAGCCAATTAGAAGCAGCTAGTGTGCCCCACACTCATGGAGAGAAATGGAAGGGGAAATAAACACAGCACCTATAACTGAAACACTCAGGTATACACATTGGGATTCATCAAGAAAACAAGTCGACCAATGGAGAATGGAGAAAATCAAGACAGGATGACTAACTGACTACCCACCCTCGAGTGACACAGAGCCAGGGGAGCCTCCCACTCTCAGGGAAGCAGTGAGTGAGTGCATGACCCCAGGGACCCACTCTTCTCTCACGGATCTTTGCAACCCTCAGGTTAGGAGATCCCCTTGTGAACCCACTCCAATAGGACCTTCATTCTGACAGGCAGAGCTATGTGGAGTCTCGGCCGAGCAGCCACTTGGGCACATGTGGAGCCCCAGGAGCTTTTGATACCTAGGCTTCCTGGAAAAACTGGCTGCAACTCCAGCAAAGTGGGAGATTAGACCCTTGTACATACCCCTAGGAAAGGAGCTGAGTCCATGGGGCTGAGCAGTGATTGGCTGCAGGCCCCTCTTTCACAGCACCTTGCAGGGTAAGACCCACTGGCTTGGAACCCCAGCCTGCCACAGGTAGCAGTGTTACACCCCTCTGAGACGGAGCTCCCAGAGGGAGGGGTAGGCTGCCATCTTTGCTGTTTGGCAGACTTAGCTGTTGAAGCCTTCTGGCTCTGGGGAATCCAAGGTGACTAGGGACTGGAGCTGTCCCGTGGAATACTGCAGCAGTTCTACAAAGAAGCAACCAGACTTTTTCCACCACTGAGCAGAATCTCCTAATCGAGGTCTATAACCACCCCTGCCAGTGTTTTCCAGCCAGCAACTGTTCCAAAGCTCCCTGAGACAGAACTTCCAGAGAGAGGGGAGGACTGCCATCTTTGTTCTTTCACAGTATTAGCCATTGTTACCTTTGAGCTTTGTAGAGTGTGAGGCAACAAGAGGCTGAAGTGGACGCCCAACCCAGCTCTATGAAAAAGTGGCCAGACTGCTTTTTTATGCAGGTCCCCAATCCTATTCCTCATCACTGGGTGGAAGCTCCTGACCAACATCCCCAACCACCCCTGCCAGTGTGTTGGGGCTGGCAGCGGGTCCATACCTCCCTAGGATGGAGCTGCCAGAGGGTGGGGCAGGCCACCATCTTTACTGTTTTGTAGCCTTCACTGTTAATACCTTCAGGTAATGGGAAATTGGAGATGATTAGAGACCAGAGCAGATCCCCAAACATATTGTAGCAGCCCTGTGGAAAAATGGCCAGACTGTTGGTTATGTGGGCCCCTGATCCAGTATCTCCTCACTGGGTCCACCCCCTGCTGGGACTATCGAGCCAGTAGCAGCTTTGTAACTCCCTGGGACAAAGCTGCTGGCACGAGAGGCAGGTTACCATCTTTGCTGTCTCACAGCACTAGCCCTTGCTATCTCCAGGTTGTGGAGAATCCACGGGAACAGTGACTGCTCTGGTCCCTTGGCACAGAGCACTCATCTAATGGAAAAGTGGTCAGACTGTTCTCAACGCAGGTCCCAGTCCTCACTTCTCACTGAGCAGGACTGCCTGACCTGCGACTTCAGTGCAACCTCCCTGCCCCCACCTGACCACCTCAATCAGAGGCAGCCTAGCAGTTAAAGGAACAACCACACACAGAGATGAGAAAGAACCAATGCAAGAACTCCAGCAACTTAAGGGGTCAGGGTGTTTTATGTCCTCCGGTCAAACTAGTTCTCCAACAAGGGTTGTTAACCAGGTTGAGTTGACTGAAATCACAGAAATAGAATTTAGAATATGAACAAGAACAAAGATCATCAAGATTCAGGAGAATGGGAAAACCCAATCCAGGAAACTAAGAATCACAATAAAACGATACAGGAGTTGACAGGTGAAATAGCCAGTATAAAGAAGAACCTAAATGATCTGATAGAGCTGAAACACTACAATAATTTCACAATGCAGCAGCAAGTATTAACAGTAGAATAGACCAAGCTGAGAAAATGACGTCAGAACCCGAAGACTTAAATAAGACAGTCAGACAAAAGTAAAGAACAAAGAATTAAAAAGAGTGAACAAAACCTGATAAATGTGGGATTATGTCAAGAGGCCAAATCTATGAATCACTGGCATCCCTAAAAGGGATGAGGAGAAAGCAAACAACTTGGAAACATATTTCAGGGTATTGTCCATGAAAATCTCCCCAACCTTGCTAGAGAGACCAATAGTCAAATGCAGGAAATACTGAGAACACCTGGAAGATTCTACACAAGATAATCTCCAAGAAACATAATCATCAGATTTTCCAAGGTTTAAATGAAAGAATGTTAAAGGCAGCTAGGGAGAAAGGGCAGGTCACCTGCAAAGGGAACTCCATCAGGCCAACAGTGAACCTTTCAGCAGAAACCATACAAGCCAGAAGAGATTGGAGCCTGTATTCACGTTCTTAAAGAAAAAAAGAATCTTTAACCAAGAATTTCATATCCGGATCGAAAAAGACCAAGAAGGGCATTACATAATGGTAAAGAATTCAATTCAACAAGGCAATATCCTAAATATTTATGCACCCAAAATAGGAGTGCCCAGACTCATAAAGCAAGTTCTTAGAGACCTACAGAGAGACTTCAATTTCCATACTATAATAGTGGAGACTTTAATACTACACTGACAGTATTAAATCATCAAGGCAGAAAATTAACAAAGATATTCAGGACCTGAACTCAACACTGGACCAAATGGATCTGACAGATATTTACAGAAGTCTCCACCCCAAAACAACAGAATATACATTCTTCTCATCACTATATGGCACATACTTTAAAACTGACTACTCAACTGACCATATAACAACTCTCAGCAAATGTATAAGAACCAGAATGATACCAAACACACTCTTGGATCACAGCAAAATAAAAATAAAAATCAAGACTTAAAAAATTGCTCAAAACCATTCAATTACATGAAAATTAAACAACCATTTTCCAGAATGACTTTTAGGTAAGTGAAGGCAGATATCAAGAAGTTCTTTGAAAGTATTGAGAAAAAAGATACAACATATCAGAGTATCTTGGACACAGCTAAGGCAGTGTTAGAAGGGAAATTTATAGCACTAAATGCCTACATCAATAAGTTAGAAAGATCCCAAATTAACAACCTAACATCACAACTAAAAGAACTAGAGAAGCAAGAGTAAACCAACCCCAAAACTAGCAGACAAGAAATAAACAGAATCAGAGGTAAACCGAAGATCGAGACATACACCATTCAAAAGATCAATGAATCCAGGAGTTTGTTTTTTGAAAAAATTAATGATCTACATAGGCCAATAACTAGAATAATAAAGAAGAAAAGAGACAAGATTCATATAAACACAGTTAGAAATGAGAAAGGAAATGTTGCACAGAAATACTGACTCCACAGGAATGCAAGTAACCATCAGAGAGTACTAATGAACACCTCTAGGCACACAAACTATAAAACCTAGAAGAGATGAATAAGAGGGGACACATACACCCTCCCAAGACTGAATTAAGAAGAAATTGATTCCCTGAACAGACGTGCATCAACAGAACAACTGATTTCCTGAACAGACCAATACTACAAAATTGAATCAATAATAAATAACCTGACAACCAAGAAAAACCCAGAATCAGATGGATTCACAACCACATTCTACCAGATGGATAAAGAAGAACTGGTAGCATTCCTACTGAAACTATCAAAAAATTGAGGAGGAAGGATTCCTCTCCAACTCATTCTGTGAGGTCAGCATCATCCTGATACCAAAATCTGGTAGAGGCATAACAAAAAAGATCAGATAACTTCAGGCCAATATCCCTGATGAACATTGATGCAAAAATCCTCAACAAAATCCATGCAAACTGAATACAGCAGCACATCAGAAAGCTAATCTACCATGATTAAGTAGGCTTTATCCCTGGGATTCAAGGTTAGTTCAACTTGCAAATCAATAAATAAGACTCATCACATAAACAGAGCTAAAGACAAAAATCACATTTTATAAAATTATCTCAATAGATGCAGAAAGGCTTTCAAGAGAATTCAATATTCCTTCATGTTAAAAACTCTCAATAAACTAGGCAGTGAAGAAATATACTTCAAAATAATAGCCATCTATGACAAACCCACAGCCAACACCATACTGAATTGGCAAAAGCTGAAAGTATTCCCCCTTGAAAACAAGCACAAGACAAGGATGCCCTCCTCACCACTCCTACTCAACCCAGTATTGGAAGTCCTGGCCAAAAAAAATCAGGCAAGAGAAAGAAATAAAGGGAATTGAAACAGGAAAAGAGGAAGTCAAATTATCCCTATTTGCTGATGACATGATTCTATATGTAGGAAACTCCATAGTCTCAGCCCTAGAGCTGATAAACAATTTTAGTAAAGCTCCAGCATACAAAATCAACATACAAAACTCACTAGCATTCCTATACACTAACACCAGACAAGGAACACAATCCCTTTCACAATTGCCACATAAAAAATACCTAGGAATACAGCTAATCAGAGAGGTGAAAGATCTCTACATGGAGAATTACCAAACACTGTTCAAAATCAGAGACAACACAAATGCAAAAGCATTCCATGCTCAGGGATAGAAAGAATCATTATCATTAAAATGGCCATACTTCACAAAGCAATTTAGAGACTCAGTGCTATTTCTATCAAACTACCAATGATATTCTTCATAGAATTAGAAAAAACAATTTTAAAATTCATACGGAACCAAAAAAAGAGCCCAAATAGCCAAGGCAACCCTAAGCAAAAAGAATAAAGCTGGAGGCATCATGATACCCGACTTCAAACTATACTTCAGGACTACAGTAACCAAAATAGCATGGTACCAGTACAAAAACAGACTTATGGACCAAAGGAACAGCATAGAGAAGCTGAAATTAGGGCACAAACCTACAACCATCTGATCTTCAAAAGCTGACAAAAACACACAATGGGGAAACGACTCCCTATTCAATAAATGTTGCTGCGATAACTGGCTAGACATAAGCAGAAAACTGAAACTGGACCCTTTCCTTATACCATAAACAAAAATCAACTCAAGATGGATTAAAAACTTAAACATAAAACTCAAAAGTATAAAAACCCTGGAAGACAACCTTGCCAATACCATTATGTATAATGGTATTGGAACTGGCAAAGTTTTATGATGAAGATGCCAAAAGCAATCATACCGAAAGCAAAAAATTGGCAAATGGGATGTAATTAAACTTCTTCGCAGGGAAAGAAATGATCAAGGGAGTCAACAGACAACCTACATAATGGAAGAATATATTTACAAACTATGCATATCACAGAGATCTAATATCCAGCATCTATAACGAACTTAAACTATTTTACAAGAAAAATTCAGATACCCCCATTAAAAAGTGGGCAAATGACATGAACAGACACTCTTCAAAAGAAGATATACATGTGGCCACCAATTATGTGGAAAAAAGCTCAAAACCACTGATCATTAGAGTAATGCAAATCAAAACCACAAGGAGACACCATCTTACATCAGTCAGAATAGTTATTATTAAAAATGTCAAAAAATAACAGATGCTGGAAAGGTTGTGGAGAAAAACGAACACTTTTACACTGTTGGTGGGAGTGTAAATTAGTTCAACCCCTGTGAAAAGCAGTTTGGTGATTCCTCAAAGAGCTAAAAAAGAATTATTCAGACAAGCAATGCCATTACTGGGTATATACCCAAAAGAATATAAATTATTTTACTATAAAGACACATGCATGTGAATGTTCTTTGCAGCACTACTCACAATAGCAAAGACAAGGAATCAAATTAAATGTTCATCAACGCTAGACTGGATAAATAAAATGTAAAATGTGGTACATATACACTATGGGATACTACACATCCATAAAAAGAACAAGATCATGTCCTTTTCAGGAACATGGATGGAGCTGGAGGCCCTCATTTTTAGCAGTCTAACACAGGAACAGACAAACATCACTTGTTCTCACTTGTAAGTGGGAGCTGAACAATGAGAACATATGGATACAGAAGGGAATCGACGTTGAGGTCTACCTGAGGGTGGAGGATGGCAGAGGGAGACAAACAGAAAAATAACTATTGGGTAGTAGGCTTAGTACCTAGGTGGCAAAATAATCTGTACAACAAACCTATGTGACACCAGTTTACCTCTGTAACAAACCTACACATGTACCCCTGTATCTAAAATAAAAGTTAAAGAAAAGAAAAACTACCTGTTGGGCACTGCTCACTAGCTGAGTTATGGGGGCCATACCCCAAACCTCAGCATCATGCAATATAACCACGTAACAAACTTGCACATGTACCTCTGTTATCCAGTATAAAAGTTGAAATTAAATAAACAAATCTGGTTTAGGCTTCAAAGTTCTACATGGTTCATAAAAAGAATTTAGATATTTTCCTACGTTTTTAGGAGCTAGCACTATACTGCCCAGTACAATAACCATCAGTCACATAAGATCTTATAACTTTAAAAATTACAATTAAATAAGTTAAAAATTCAGTTCCTTAGTCATCGTAGCCACATTTCAAGTGCTCATTCAATAGCCATATGTGACTGATGACGACCACACTGAACATCACAGACGTCAAATATTTCTACTGCCAGAGAGTTCTGGATATCACTGACCTACAAGTCAGTTAGCAATGAAACTCTCTGATCCTTACAGTTTGGTAGCTTCCCCTATGAACAAATCCGCACATGGTTGTGGGTGCAATTTCTTGAAAATTTTTGTTTCCTACACATCTGTTTAAACATTATAATGCCACTGAAGTCAATTTGGACAGAAAGTATCTCCCCATTTTAGCTTTCAAATGGATTTGCATAGAGTTATTTCTCCTTTGTCATTTCTTATTTTGTATATCTGTGATTACTCCTTTTATATTATACTAAACAATGGTTTAACTGTTTCATTTATTTTTTTTCCCCAAAAGAGCAGTACTTTATTTATTGCTTTGCTGTCTTCTATTTCATTAACTTCTTTTTTTCCTTTTTCTTGGTATTTGTTTTGTAATTATTCTGGTAACTTCTTGAGTTAGGAATTCGAATTTTTAATGTACTTCCTTCCATTTTTATTGATGTCAAGTATTTAAAGCTATAAATAATCTTCCTGAAGGCACTTTAATTGTATGTCCCAATTCTGGTACTTGATGTTTTTATCATTATGGTTTAGAATTGTACAATTTCAGTTTGTTTTCCTTTTTCAAATAAGAGTTGTTTAGGTTTCTAAATTTCAAGGTAGAAGATTATTTGCAAGGATATAAGATTTAATATGCATACACAAAAACACATATGTAGACACATACATATATATGATCTACCTTATATGATCTACCTTATCCATTAAAGCCTTTAAGATTTTTACTTTTTTTTTTTTTTAAACAGAGCCTCGCTCTGTTGCTTGGGCTGGAGTGCAGTGGTGCAATCTTGGCTCACTGCAAACTCTGCTTCCTGGATTCAAGTGATCCTCCTACCTCAGCCTCTCAAGTAGCTGGGATTACAGTTGAGCATCATCATGCCTGGTCAATTTTTTTTAATTTTTTATTTTTGTGTGTGTGTGTTTTTGTTAGAGTCTGGGTTTCGCCATGTTGGCCAGGATGTTCTCGATCTCAAACTCCTAGCCTCAAGAGATATCCCCGCTTTGGCCTCCCAAAGTGCTGAGGGTTATACTTTTACTTTTTGTCCTCTTGGTCTGTCTTGCCATGAAAGAAGTGTGTTAACTTTCTATTAGTGTGTTAGTATCTATCTATTTGCATTTCCTATAATTCTATTTTATGAAGACAGGTACTTTGTAATTGATACTGATTTATTTATAACTATTACATTTTCATCGTGAATTTTAAGCATTGTCATCTTTAAGCATCAGGTGGCTTCTTTGTCTTGTTTAATGAATCTTAGCCTGAATTTTACCTTGTCCAGTATCAGAACTGCAACCTTTCTTTCTGATTCACTTTTTTATGTATGTCTCCTGTATACAGCACAGAGTGGGTTTTACTTTGAATACAATCTAAATGTTTTATTCTTTTAATAGGTGGGTTAAATCCATTTACATTTATTAATATAAATTACACATTTGGTCTCAAATCTGTCACATTTTTATTTCCTGAGTTTTTCATATTTACTTCATCTCTACATGATATGTTTCTTTATTTTTTTTTGTACTTTTGGAATTTAGGAAATTTTGGATTTTTGTTTTAGGGGTTATCTTTATACGAATATATTTCATAATGTCCTTATCTTCCCCTTTCCTTACTTAGAATTCTACTATTTGGTATTAGCTTAAGTGATATCCGTTGATCTCATCTAAAGACAGCATAGGAAGAAAGGGGTTTGCTTTCTTGTTCCAGTGTGTTTACTGGACAGGTTCCTGCAGTGCGTGGCAGCCAGTAGTATCAGTGGTCATCAGCAGTAGCACCCCTGCCCCCACCTGTGGTAGCTATGTAGTAGAGTTCCTCCAGAAAAATACCTCTCAATGAATTGCTCTTACCAGCACCAGAGAGGAAACATTTCTAGCAAGTTTCACCAACGTGGCACTACAGTGACTTCACAGTGACCCAATGAGCCATGGCTATGCCCTTCTAGCAAGGTCTATGACTCAGCTCTGATAATGGGGGAGAGGATGTTTTTCCTAAGGCAATCTATCTGAGTCCTAATGTAGTGGCTTCTCTTTATGTCTGCTGTTCCTATATTCTTTAGAGTTCTCATTCATTTTTACTAGCCAATCCCTCATTATTCCTATACAATTATATTAAACTTTCTGGTTTCAGATTACTGTGTTGTTTTTCACTTTTCATTGAACCCAGACTTACAAACACACTCTCTCTCTCTCTCTCTCTCTCCCCCTCCCCCCCCCCACCCCGCCCCAGCCTTGTTTCTTCATCTCATTTTGTCTTAGATTGATTATCTCTTGGTTGGATGAAGCTGCTTCCCCAACTGACTCCTCAGGAAGGGCTTAAGGTTATAGGATCCTCTGAGTTCTAACATGATGAAAACTATTTTCATATGATCTCAATACCTGAAGAACAGTTTGATGAGATATAAAATCCTTGCTCCCATCTTCTTTCCTTGAATTTCCTGAAAATATTGCTCTACTTTTTCTTGTTTTGTACTTTGCTGTTGAGAAATCTGATGCAAACCTGACTTTCTTTCCTTTGTAAACAATTGCTTTTTTGTCAGAAGCTTAGAGGATTTTTTCCTTAGCGTTTAATAGTTTTACTATAATATGTTTTGGAGCTGACCAAATCAATTTTCCCAGAAACAATTTAGGCCCTTTTCAATATCTAGGTTTTTCTTTTCTTTAATTTTTGGGAAGTGTTAATCTTGTTAAGTGTTAATTCTGTTATATTGTTTTGTTTATATTCTTCAGGGCCTCCAATTATGAATGCAGACCCATATATACATATACATGTTGAATCTTTGTTGATTATGTTCAATACCTAAGAGTTACTTTCTGATTTTTGTAACCTTTCATATGATTCAAGGAACTTTTTTCATATCTGACACTATGATATGGTTTGTGTCCCCACCCAAATCTCTTCTTGAATTGTAGTTCACATAATCCCCATGTGTGGTGGGAGGGACCCAAGTGGGAGGTAATAGAATCATGGGGGTGGTTACCTCCATGCTGTTCTCATGACAGTAAGTTCTCACGAGATCTTATGATTTTATTAGGAGCTTTCCTCACTGCTTCACTCTGCATTTCTCCTTGCTGCCGCCATGAGAAGAAGGATGTGTTTCCTTCCCCTTCTGCTACTACTGAAAGTTTCCTGAAACCTCCCCAACCATGCTGAACTGTGAGTCAATTAAACCTCTTTTCTTCATGGATTACCAAGTCTTGGGTATGTCTTTATTAGCAGTGTGAGAATGGTCTAATACAAATATTATTAGTTGTATTCAAGTTAACTTGAGTTGTTGCACAATAGCTGTTTACTGATTAGTCACTGGTTTTGGCAGTATAATTTTCAGTTGTAAAAATGGTTTTATACTCATCTGTTTTTCTTCATATGGAAGATTTTTATGGATACTGACCACTATTTCCCATTGATTTTGAAATGTTTTATATTTTCCCAGACCAGCAAAAGCAAGAGGTTCCATTTTGGCAGGAAACTTGGCTCATGATTTGGCATGATGAAATGCAGTCTCTTTAAAATGGGCCCAGAGGGGTCTGCAGCATATTCCCAATCTTTTCGCAGTTCCCAATAGGCTGTATTTCAGCTGATTCACACAGCTACCGGAATCATTCTCCTTAGCACTGCCATCAAGGTGCAGATGGAGGGAGGTTCCTGTAAATACAGGTGGATGGGGTGTTCTAGGATCCTGGATTTCCAACTTCATACGATCTTGAACTTGTTGCTTGGAGGTGTGTAGGACTGCTTGCAGCAATGGACAGGCACTGGGTCTAAACATGTTTGTTTTAGGTATTTGTCCTTAGTAAGATGACATAGAAGTGACTCCCTTGATGAAGCAGGGAAGGTTCCAGAGACTCTCACAAGCTAAAACATTATAGCAAAGTCAGCAGAAGGCTCCTTTGGGCCATACAAAAAGCACTGCATTCTGCATTATTTCATTTCAATTATTTCTTCAGTTCACAAACACAGACTGCTTTACTTCAAGGAATGTTAAAAGATTGTATTTAAAGTGTGAGTGTAGCCACTGGACAGAATGAAAATCACAATAATCTTCCAAAGTTTAAAGTATTTGACAGTTTTTAAAGATGTTTCCACATCTGAGAGTTCATGGAATCTTCACAACCATCACTGCAAAATGTTAGCAGCTTCTTGATATTGGGCTGCAGACTCTGATAGGTGACCATTTTTTGTTTTCTGACATCATTCTAGTCTATTACTGCATGTGTGGTGGCAGTGATGGCACAAGGCAACTCACTCCCTTTCCGCCACCATGTTTCACTATTTCAAGGAGAGAGAACTATTCCAGACTTTTCAAAATACTACGAAGTATGGGCAAACCATAGTTTATTTGATCATTCGCCTGTTAGTGGATATTTAGGTATTTTTCAATAATTACCTTTAAAATAATGCTGCTTATGAGCATTCATACATGTGCTTTTTTTCTTCAAATCTTGAGTGTTTCTCTAAAAGGAAATATTTCAATATACAAGTACTGAGTTGGAGTACATAAATATTTGTCATTTGGACTAGAAATGCCAAACTGCCCTCCCTAAAGTTTTATCTTTTCACACTTACATTAATAGCACAAGATGGGATCCATTTCCTTATGCCTTGGGCAACTCCAGATACTATAACAGTTTTAATTGCAAACAAAATAAAAAGCCAACAACAAAAGCTTCGTCATCTTAAATTTAATTTTCCAGCATGTGAGCATGTTTTCATGTATTTCCTAGCTAGTTATAATGTTTAAGTGACTAAGTTAATAAGTTATGTTATAGCTGTATTGTTAGATTTTCTTATTGATTTACAGGTACTGAGCGCACCACACACAGAAACACAGTATTTTATATACTCTGTATTATATGTAATACGTGTGTGTTTCATTTAATTTTACATCAATATTAAAAGACAGACTTTGCAACTTGTAATAGTTGTGGGGAAACTACACAGGAAAAAGACTACACAGGAAAAGTAACATATCACACAGATAAGTAGGCAGAGAGGGAATTTATATTCCAAGCTTTTTCTAGTTCTAAAGCCACCAAATTGTGTATCCATTAACCAATTGAAAACTCCTTAAACAGCATCCATTTACTCCAAAGTTCACAGACGCTGAAATAAATAAAACACTTAGAAAAGACCATAGCAATTGAGGATAAAACACAGAGTGAACATAACTGCAGATACGTTCACTTCCACCACCCTCCCTGTTCACCCACCTTGTATGCTGATTCTCTACATTAAAGCAAATTTTGAATGAAACAGTTGAAAGGTGAAAAAGATACTGCAAATGCATTCAATTAATGAAACTTTTGTTTTGCAGTTACTTAATTTCACTTTTCAGACAGAATATAATCAGGGTCAAAATAAGTGTGAGCAGGAATAAAAATGAAATAGTATACAATTTCAGTAATTATATTTACCGTAAGATTAGAAAACCTATATTTCACTCATATTGTTTGTTTCAATTATTTTAGCTATATAATTTTGTGGTCACTTTATGAGTAAACTGAAGTTTCTAAGGAACTCTTCAAATGCATAAATTTAAAGAAACACAAGCAGAGATACCGAAGTGCATGCCCTTTGAGGCAAATGGGAATCCTGAAAAGGAAGTGACGGGAATGTTTGAAATAATATCTACTGAAATAAGACATGGTTGAACAGATGAAAATCAGATAACTCTAGGAGTGGGGATTTTCTCTTTCTGCTTTATAGAAATATTTGTTTATTTTTATACGAATTATCAGTGTGAAAATGTGAACTAGAAACAGAGGAAAGGAAGAATTGACTGGAAGAAAAGTACTCAGTCTCTTAGCTTTCTGGAACTCTATTATGACAAGCAAAGAAAATATTATTTTGAAGAGGAATTCCCCAAGGTTCACTGAAATACTACTAAAAGTCATACAGTTCCCCTTAGTCGAAGACTGGCTGATGTTTTCTACAGTAGGTCCAAGAAACAGCGTAGGATCTACCTCTCCTAGTAAGTTTTTATGTCAATTAATCATTTGTAAGGTGGTCTTATACTTTCTCTTATTTAAGAAACATTGATGTAGGACATTAAGTGATCAGCTTTCTATTTCCAAGCCCTGGTTAAGAACAGCCTGTTACTCCAGCAGAACAGACAAGTAAAAATATACGGACTTTTTTGCGGGGGGAGACAAGCGGTGGTACACAGATAGAAAATGGTGTTAGCTGATGGTAAAGATGTTGGACTGAGAGTAAAATGCTCTTAGCATGTCCTGGGCCCTAGGCTGAAGGCCACTGAAAAACAGAGTCAGACATTTACCAAACAGATAAATATGTGCATACATATAAACTGTCTGAAAGGCTATGAAAATACAGGCAGTTTTATATAATGGAGAGTAATAAAGGGAACCTACTTTGAGAAATTTTCTCAGAAGAAGTGACATGTTAAGTGAAAAAGATGAAAAAATCTGACATACAGAAAGGGGTGTGTGTGTGTGTGTGTGTGTGTGTGTGTATGTGTGTGGGGGGGGAGATTTTAGTCAAAGATAATAACATGTATAAAAGCCATAATGTAGGATAGATTGCAATGTATTTATAAGAGTAAAAAAAAATTTGCAGTGTAGTAAGTGAGAAAAAATAGGTAGTTGTTGCTGCAATCCGAGTTGGAGATATTCTGTTGTTCTTTGGGAGGTTAATTAAATAATTCATTTATTTATCCTTTAATTTCCATAAATTTATATGTCTTATGTACTATTCTTAAATAATTGCATTTGCCAAAATCAAAAAAACATTTTTAAACAATGCCCACATCATAGATGGCAAATGAAACTAGGAGAGGTTAATGAATTTACTTATTTACAGTCACAAATCTAGCAACTGGCAGAACTGAATTGTAAAGTTATACCTATTGGATTCCAAAGCCCATAACCTTTTCAGTATGCTCCACAGTTCCTCATGTACCCTATCCTGGATGGTGCATTGCCATGACTTCCCGTGGTATAAATAACACACAAATTTTAAGCAGGAAGCTCTGAATATAGAAACCATGGAGCTAAAGCAAAGCTCAGAGAGTATGATAATTCTATATCCACGATCTTAGCAAACTGTAAAATATATTTTGATAAAAAATGAACACGTTGTGCTTGGCACATATGAATAGGAAATGTCTACCTACCATCACCAAACTGTATTTCTTATGTTGATCTTTTTAAAAAAATTGAAATGAATAATGAAATTTGGTGTGAATTAATGTGTGTAACCAAGTTACAAAAAATGAGTATCAATTATTTTTTAAGACTAATTTTTATTCATTCAATTATTCAATCACTTATTCAATAATTCTAAACAATTCTTGAGTTCCTTCCCTATGCCAGGCATTAACTCAGTATGAGTTGTAAAATAGTGCTCATTCACAGGGGAAGTAGATGCACAAATTGTTTTAAAAAAAAAAACAGTATAAAAGTATATACAGGGTATTATAAAACCACCCACAAGGAACCCCTAATCCAGGTAATAGTATCTGTGAAGACTTCAGAAACACTGATTCTTCTTTTCACATATTCCTTCTTCTATGTTTCTATTGATCTGTAGTTCTTGGGTTTAATATTTTTCTTCATAGGATTAGGCACATAAGAAAGTCTGGAGAAGACTCTCCATACATACATTGCTGCTGAAAATAGTTGTCAAATGTAACACTTAAAGAAATAGAGAAAATAACATTAAAGATGAAACAAACAGCCCTCCTACTGCCCCATGTTTTCCTGCCCATATATCTTTCATGCAGTGCTTTTTCATTTTCTGAACTATCAAGTGTTTCCAAAGCTATTATAAGGATTATCTTTGCTAGAAACTGATACAGTCTAAACTGAAAATCTGATATCCTAATGTTCTCAGAGTACAGTTTCTTTTCAACATTTCTCATCAAACGCCATCACATCCTTGCTTGGCATTACTAGCGGTATGTGTTCTTTGCTTGGCACGACTAAAATTACCCCCACAGCATATTCACTTTTTTCCTTCTCTGTTCCAAAGTTCCATTTCTTTGCTTCTATGGTTTATCCTGGTATTCTTGACTAGTATCAGATTACAACCCATCTAAAGCTAAAAATAGAGGACAGATCGGTTTTGGTAAGCATGTGTAGCTCTGAAGTTCAAGGATAACCTGTAAACCCATAGGAAATGTGTCCTTTCTTACATGCAGAACCAATTTTTCTAAAGTAACATTTAATGCGACTTTCGGCTGTTTCAAGTACAATTCATAAATGTTCCCATATTTAGAAGTATCTCATGAAATAATAGCTTTACTTGGGTATACATGAAGGTCCAAGACATGTAATTACAGATATCTTTAAAAAAGGCATTCATATAATTCACAACTGACATTGCTCCAAGGAGGAAGAGTTGCTATTCATTTAACTCAATGGGCTTTCTGCTGATATGGAGTTATTAACTAGAAAAACAGATCCTTAGAAAACTTCAAAGAGAAAATTGAAAAGTAAATAAAAACTGGTTGATTGTTCTCAGTGTAAAGTACAATTTTTCAAAAGATGTCCCCTCTTGGTAAAATTTATCATCAAGAAAATTAACTCATCCTAAGGAAACATGAAGAAAAGTTCATATGTTATTTAACATATTAATAGTTTTCCTTTCAACTTTTAAGTTCAGGGGTACAAGTGCAGGTTTGTTTCATAGGTAAACTTGTGTCGTGGGTGTTTGTTGCAGAGATTACTTCATCACCCAGCTATTAAGCCTAGTACGCATTAGTTATTTTTCGTGATCCTTTCCCTCCTCCGACCCTCTGAAAGGCGCCAGTGTGTGTTGTTCCCCTCTATGTGTCCATGCGTTCTCATCATTTAGCTCCCACTTATAAGTGAGAACATGCGATATTTGGTTTTCCGTTCCTGTGTTAGTTTGCTAAGGATAATGGCGTCAAGGTCCATCCATTTCTCTGCAAAGTACATGATTTCATTCTTTTTTATAGTTGCATGGTATTCCGTGTATATATGTACCACATTCTCTTTATCCAGTCTATCACTGATGGACATTTAGGTTGATTCTATGTCTTTGCAATTGTGAATAGTGCTGCAATGAACATACATGTGCTTGATAAAGCCTACCAAGTAAACTGTTAGAATAACTTTAGAATATAGCAAGATAACTTGATATTGTTACCTAACGGATTTTTACATCATGTCCATAAAAAAAATTTTTTTAAATAACAAGCATATTTTTCTGCCTGTGGGGCTTAGTAACTCTTCATATCTATATTAAAACTGATGGGCTTAGAGTGGATGGTGTCTTGGGGATGCTATGTAATTTTATAAAATCTGAATATACTTTTCTATACTATTGGCTATAGTCAAAGCATATTCATTTACATAATTATCACTGAAGAAAAAAGCATAAATGGACATAGAATTTTCTAATTTGTCTTCCTTGTCAAAATCACTGTAGCTCTGTCATCTTCAAAAGAGTATTTCTGAGTGATTACCTGAGTGTAGTCATTTTAGTGGACATTATTGCTAGTGATAAAAATCATTATGTATTTAGTGCCACAAATTATCAAGTTTATCCTGTAGGTTATAGTAATTTGCATAACATCTTCTGTCTACTCATCATAAGGAAAAAAAATATTTTCTTCAGAGTCCCGTTAGGATCTGTTATCCCCATTTTATGTGTGAAAATCCTGAGAGACAAAGGACTTAGAAACTTTTGTCAAATCCCATATCTAGGAAGTGTCACAGCCTGAAACGAAACAGGTCCACCTGATTTCAAAGCCTCTGCTCTTTGCAATATAACATGCTACTTCTTTGTTTACTCAGAAACTTCCTTTGTAACACTTTGTTTTTCACTTATTTTTCATGTCTAGTCTCATTTTCAAAAAGAAAAAAAAAATGCCTATTGTAAGAGAGTCCTGATAGAATACAGATGGTTAATTCAGAGTATTTGAAATAAATTTAATAAAGGGAATATTCACAAGATTGTGGCCAGGACTAAAAGAAACTGATAAAGAGTTGATGAAACTTCCTACAACTACCAAGGGTGAGAAACCTTTATCATTCTGAGGCCTGAAGGAACAAGATACAAGAACCTAGAGACAATTATAGCTAGTCGAGAGGAAATCTGGAAGAATCTATGTGCTTAGATTGAGGATTACAGCCACTGCCAAACAAGAGACTGGCACAGACAGAGCCAGAGGAAAAAATAGCCCAACCTCTCTTATCTACATCTAAATCTGCTGCTGGTGTCTCCCACTGGTCAAACCTAAACAGTAGCTGGAGTTCATGAGAACACTGGGTTGTTGCAGTCCTTAGATAATTGCTTCCTGGGGCACATGGTAAAGTGGTAAGAGGGGCAGGATGAATCTGGAGGCACAAATGGAGATTACCCACTACAAATATACAGATATATAACTTCAGAGAAATTTTCAGCATAACTTTTGGGAGCAGAAAGCAACATATCCACTTTTACCACCAGAGACTAATATTCAAAGTTTTTTTTTGTTTGTTTGTTTTTTCATATACTGTGAGTTCTCTAAGATGCTTAGAAGTAAATATGGAGAAGGTAACTATTGAGTTTGATTTATTTTTCAGTTTGCTTGCTAGCAGGACACAAAGGTGAACAATATACATTCAGCCCTTAAGAGTAACTAGCAAAATCAAAATGTATCTACTTCGATTATAATATATCAAGGTGTATGAAGAAAGGTCTTTAAAAATTTTAACACAAGACAAAATACCAAAAAAAAGTCATGAAGGGCTGTATAAACTGATGAAATTATGTTTTAAGACTCCTGAAGGTGCAACGAGTGTCCTCATTTTTACCTTCGTCTTTGTGCACTATTCTCTAAATTGCAACGATTAGACAGAATTTTCTACATCCTAACTTTTTGCTTTGAATGTTTTGTTTCTTCCCTCTTCAACTAAATCACACATAAATATTGTTTCATAGTTAAAACCTTCCTCACCAAAAAAAAAAAAAAAAAATCCGCTCAAAGTCACATACCCTAACCCAAATAAGCTCATTTTCCTTGCTACATGTTCTCTTAACAATACGTACTTTGCTTTAATAGAACTGATTATGTTTCCATTCATTTATTAGCTTATTATTTCACATATGCCCTCTCCAGTTTATAAGTCCATTCCATGAGGGCAAAATTCATGTTTGTCTTGTTCACACACACAGATTCAGTACTTTGCACTGGGTCTGCATACACAGACCATATCCAAATGAATAATTACTAAATGAAAGACTGAAAAAAATCCTATTAATTAATTACTCTACTAATTCGTTCTGAAATGTGTTTATTGCAATACATGGTAGGCATTCTTTTTAGACAATAGAGAAATAGTAGTGAACAAAACAGATAAAACTCCGACCCAATAGACATGAAAATCAGAAACAGAATCAGAAAAAGTGGCTTATCTGAGAGCATAATTCCACACATGGTGGGATTTGGTGTGGTTTGGATCTGCGTCCTACCCAAATCTCCACCTGGTGAGAGGTTATTAGATCACGGGGGCAGTTTCTCATGATTTAACAGCATCCCCCTAGCGCTGTTCTCAAGATAGAGTTCTCATAAGATCTGGTTTCTTAAAAGTGTGTAGCACCTCCCCTTTCTCTCTCTTCCTCCCACTCTGGCCATGTGAAGTGCTGGCTTCCCCTTTGCCTTCTGCCATGGTTGTAAGTTTCCTGAGTCTTCCCCAGAAGACAAGTAGATGCCAGCATCATGCTTTCTGTACAGCCTGCAGAACTATGAGCCAATTATGCAACTTTTCTTCATAAATTACCCAGTTTTAGGTATTTCTTTATAGCAATGTGAGAACAGACTAATACAGAAAATTTTGTGTCTCCATGGGTTAGAGCCCCTCGCCTTGGTACCAGTTTTCTGTATTAGTCCAGGTACAGATCACTGGAGGAATTCTGGCAATTGACAGTTCTTCATCCCATCACATGTGCCTGTAATCTATGCCTCTTCATTTACTCCTATTTTGTGAAGGTACCCCCAAGTAATTTATATATAAGCTTGAAGGACACAACGTGCAGAGAGAGAGAGAGAGTATGTGTGTGTAGCAGTAAAATGGGACTCCTGATCATTCCTGCTTGCTTCATGGAAAGAGATTCCCAGTGAGAACAAATGTGGTTTAGATTAGGAAATAACATGTAAAGTCTTACAGTATTTCTGGCAAGCAGCAAAGTTTTTTAATGTTTACACTATTGCTAAGGAGAATGGGGAAGAGCCATACAGGCTGCTCCACAGCAAAGATCTCAAAATGGCATTTGGATTTTGGTGGTTACATGGACCCAGGAAGAAAATCCATATTACACCCTGTTTCAGAATGGGGAGGTTCTGAAGTCCCCCATGACATCTCACAGGTTTATGATGGCATTTTTAAAAACTAAAAATATGTTCCAATCTCTTCCAGCCACACATTGCTATTGGTAAAATCAGTAACTCTACGAAAAGCAATTTTGTTGATGTGTGGAATGTGAACCCAAACACACCCTGACTAGTCTAAGCAGTACTGCATCAGGGCACAACCCGTTTTATATTTATAGCCTATTATTAACATTTGTAACCATAGAGCTTCCCACTTCTTGCCACCTGCTGCTGTTCTTACTTGTGGGTTTCTCCATGCTGTGCCAAAGGCTGAAAATTTATACATCTGTTTTTGAACATAGTTTGATATTTTATCATTGAAAACTAATTTCAAAACCTTAAGAATGGGAAAATTTATTTTACCAATGCTAGAAGAAAACAGAACATACTATTGATTCTCCATACTTTTTTCAACCAGTTCAGGGAGAGAAAATTGTTGTTGTTACTTTGGTATTTTGAAAAGCCATTTTTTAAAGACTAAAAATATGTAGTAAAGGTAGAATACAATGTTGTCACTGTTAACTGTTTATTATTTTTGTTTTACTAATAGTTAATTTACCACCTATTAGCCACCTACTCTTTTCAGTAATATTTATTTTAGAGAAAGTCAGAACTTGAGTTTTAATTTCATATCATTTGGACCTTCATTTTTAACAATCATATTTTAAACATAATTGTTTACATTCATCAGGCAGATTATAATATTAGATTATACACACACATACACACACACACACACACATATATATATATATTTTCTTTATAATAGCTAACCAGCAACCCACGGATGCCACTCTTCCTATGATGTAGCTCTGTTCTGTCTATGGAATAGCCATTTTCCTACACTGTGTTGCTCTAATAAACTTGCTTTGCTTTCCCTTTATCCTGTTGGTTGACTCTTGAATTCTTCCCTGTGCAAAGGGAAGAATCCTCCCAGGCCAAGCCCCAGTTTTAGAGCTTGCCTGTGTCACTTTTACTTAACAAAATGCATTTGAGAATTATCCATATTTTTTGTGAGTATCAGGAATTTGTTCCTTTTTATTACTAAGTAGAAATTCCATTTTGCAGATGTCTTGCAGTTTACCCATTCACCCCCTGAAAGGTTGTGTGCAGTCTTTTTGTGATTATGAATAATGTTACTGAAAACACACTTATAGAGGTTATAGATGTAGTACCATTTACTTATTTTTGCTTTAATTGTCTAAGCTTTTGCTGTCATCTCTTTAGTTAACATACCATTGGATTCATTTTCTAGAATCATGGAACAAGTGTATCCTTATATACTTGCTCTTGTGCCATGGTTCTAGAGAATGAATCCAATGGTATGTTAACTAAAGAGATTATAAACTGTAGTATATTTTTTCTTGGTCTTGCCCCTTTGCTACATTTGTTTCCTATGCATTGGGACTTGTGAAGTTGAAGCTGAAAACGGTAAAACTATTAGAGGATAGTTTAGCCAATTTAGACCACACCTTAGAGATAAATAATTTTCCTTCAACATTTCCTTGTGCTTACCCAGGCTTTGAAAGTATGTGATATCAAAATTCAAAATTAGGTGCAGGCCTAGAAGAAAGAGATCTAGGTGGCCACTAGATTTGCTGTTATTTTATATGTTAAGTAGGGTCCAGTTTCAGCAGAGCCAAGAATTTCACTGAAAACTTTGAGGCTAAGGCCCTAGTTAGAAAAAACTAAAACTACTGGGAGGCCGAGGTGGGTGGATCACCAGGTCAGTAGATCGAGACCATCCTGGCCAACATGGTGAAACCCCGTCTCTACTAAAATACTAAAAACTAGCTGGGCATGGTGGAGCGCACCTTTAGTCCTAGCTGCCTGGGAAGCTGAGGCAGGAGAATGGCGTGAACCCAGGAGGAGGAGTTTGCAGTGAGCTAAGATAAAGCTACTGCACTCCAGCCTGGAGACAGAGCAAGACTCCATCTCTCAAGGAAAAAAAAAAAAAAGAAAGAAAAGAAAAAAGAAAACAAACAGAAAAACACTAAAGCTTTTCCTGAGTGTGTCTTATGTCTTCTCTGCATATCTTTCTCATTAATCCATATTAGTCCTGGAAAATAATTACCCTAGGTCTCAACTAAATCTTTTTCTTAACACAACAAATACAAATCCTCAGGAATTCTATGCTAGCACTATTTTTCCATTATTCAAATTTACCAGAAATATCAACTCTCAAATAAGTCTGAGGGAAAACAAAAAAACTGCCTTAAAATACACACTATTTTATTTGGGGTAGAGAAGGAAAATAAAGTTAAGATGCCCTTATGGAGAATATGTTTGGGTTTTCTAAAGCAAGGCCTCTTGTTATGTAAAATGGAATTCAATAAGAATACAATTGCTAACGACTAACAAAATCAATGCATAAAAGTATAATCACTATATCAAACTGAAAACAATAAGAAATTTAAGAATAATCGATTTAATTCAAAGTCTAAGTCAAAAACCTCAAAGGAGTCCATCACCTCAAAATTTTCTTTCAAAAGCTGTCCAAATACAATTGTACAATTGTTCTAATTTTGTGACTATAGAATAATGATGTATTTAACACTGACAGACTTACATTATAGAAAATAATGCTTTCAAAATCATTCACATTGTGCAGAGATTTAATACCCGGTTCAATGACAGAGGAAAAGAAAAACATGTGCCTGGCTTTATTTCCCTTGGTTTTCAAGAAGTCACTGCTCCTTGATAGGTTTTCTTTCAATGTGCTACACAAAACAACAGAGATGTTTCAGAATTTTTATTTCCTATTCTTTAAAAAGGAAAGTGGAACAATAAATAAGGACATGTAAGCTCTTTTTGCAATAGGAAAGATGAAACAAAAAAATGCAAAATCAAGCACAGATTCAAGACTGTCCTACTAGCTGTTTTGTCTCTATTAGCAGAAACTGAAACCATAATTTATGATTCAGATATGCATTTCCATTGACATTACTTTTTTGCTTTTTACTGACTGTATAAATTATAAGCCCTTTGCAGTGAAAAAGAATGGCACTAGAATCAGTACAGATCAGGGTATAGCATAGAAATTCTCAATGTTAGCATCCTCAGTAAGGTCTGACAACACCTTTCTGAATACACTATTAGGTGAATGGATAGGTTTCAATAGCACTCTCATTTTAGGAGAACACACTGTCTTCTGAAATTCCTGCAGGTCTAACATATGGCATTTTTTCATATGCCAACAACACAGTGGCCTTATGACAAGTCTAGGAATATTGAGGAGCTTCTAAAGAGATTCTAGGTAGGCCTACTACTATCAAGGTATTGAACTGTCTCACACTCACTCCCAAACACACACACACACACACACACACACACCCCAATAACTTTTATACAATCTGGCTCTGCTGTGGTACCCATGGATACTTCTACATTGTCACAAGTATAGAGGTAGGTAGGGAGAGAGGTGAGTGGCTCAAGATGAAAGAAGCCATCCTCTAAATCATGAACAATTTTTTGGAATTAAAACAAACAAATTGGCCATATTGTAATGATCATTGACAATCCTGATAAAAAAAACACTTCATATCATTGAAAACAAAAAAATCTCAAATCAAGGGATTGCTCTAGCACTGGGTATGAATTTTCTTTTTTTAAAATTTTACTATAAGTTCCTGTATACCTGTGCAGAACATGCAGGTTTGTTACATATGTATACATGTACCATGGTGGTTTGCTGCACCTATCAACCTGTCATCTAGTTTTAAGCCCTGCATGCGTTAGGTATTTGTCCTAATGCTGTCCCTTCCCTTGGCCCCCACCCCTCAACAGGCCCCAGTGTGTGCTGTTTCCCACCCTGTGTCCATGTGTTCTCATTGTTCAACTCCCACTTATGAGTGAGAACATGTGGTGCTTGGTTTTCTGTTCCTGTGATTGTTTGCTGAGGATGATGGCTTCCAGCTTCATCCATGTCCCTGCAAAGGACACGATCTCATTCTTTCTTATGGCTTCCTAGTATTTCATGGTGTACATGTACACATTTTCTTTATCCAGTCTATCATTGATAGGTATTTAGGTTGGTTCCATGTCTTTGCTATTGAAAATAGTGCTGCAATAAACATACGTGTGTATGTGTCTTTATAGTAGAATGATTTATCTTCCTTTGGGTATATACCTAGTAATGGATTGCTGGGTCAAATGGCACTTCTGGTTCTAGATCCTTGAGAAATTGCCACACCATCGTCCACAATGGTTTAACTAATTTACATTCCCACTAACAGTGTAAAAGCATTCCTATTTCTTCACAGTCTCACTAGCATATATTGTTTTTTGACTTTTTAATAATTGCAGTTCTGACTGGCGTGAGATGGTATCTCACAAAGTTATAGGCGATTCCAGTTCCAAGATTGTAATATTTTATAGTTTTCAGTGATTAAATTCTGTCACTCTGTGTCTAAGAGAAGTTTCAAGGTCTTTCTTTCAGAATTTATTATAGTTACCATGTTGACTGTACTTAATTTAACCTCCATTCAATTTCTTTATGTCTGCCACAGTAAAGCTGCCAATAAATGCAAGGAGGTTATAAATTCAGTTGACATATTCTCATAGACCTGAACAGTAGCTATTGTGCATGAATTCTCTGAAACAAATCCCTTTGTTCTGTTTTTAATGGAAGTAAGAAAACTCAAGGATTAAAGTTTTTAAAGAATTACACAAATAAAGTTTATGAAATTAGTGCATTGGGTGTGCAACCTTCCTCCCAAGTTAAGGGGTTAGTTTCATACTAAATTTATTTTTAGAAAATTTTAAGTTAGATTGCCAGCATATTAAATTAGACAAAAATTGTATTTCTACATATGTGTTGAAATAATAAGATTTCTCTAAAATATAGAGAGTAATTACACTGCAGTTGAAAAATTAGACAATTCTAAGGAAATACATGTATCTTCATATATGAGTTTGTCCAAAAAATGCATGGCATCCTTACCTTCAGATATTCTTATATAGAAACTAAAATACATCATACAAACACTCTAATTAGTATCTGTAGTTAAAAAAAAAAAGAAGTAATTTCTTTAGTGAAACACCTATATGAAAAGCATTTAGGAAGGATAGAATAACAATTTGCAAAAGGGTGTGATTGAACCAGGCGGCGTTTCCTTCATTTCCTCTGCCTGCTTTCATGATCACCATGGGCATCATAGTGCCAAGCCAAAACACAGTACTACTGGTAAATATAGCACATGGCTGCCATGGGATTGCAGGATGAGGTAAGAATATTCTTGCCATTCCCATTCTGAGGCACAAAAAATATGTTCCAGCTCTCATGAGTCTCTTTAAAAAGGACCTCTGACTTCTGAAACAATAGTTATCCCCTAAAAATTCACTTACAGAAACACATGGAGATTTCCCTGGCCACATTTATGACATCAGAGATTAATGGGAAGCAAAATGAAACCAGGTATTCAATACACAGTAAAAAGGAATATGAGAAATATGGTTCTGAGTCACTACCTTTACTTTACCCAATAATGCACACGCGCGCGCGCACACACACACACACTTTCTTTTCTCTGCCCTTAAAAGTAAAGTGTCTTTCTTTTGAACCTGAATAGTACCTAATCTGCTTAACTAATACTGGTAATTTTTATTTGTCTTACAGTTAAGCTATATCTTTACCACTTGTATAAGCTATATCTTTACCACAGAACTAAGCCCCTCGAGGTCAGGAGAGATAGATGATTTCTCATTTCCTTCACAGTGGTCTGGTCGGTGCTTTACATTCATGGGGATAACTTGAAGCATCACATAGATTTGAGTATACCAGCTGCCAGCGTGTTCCTCAAAATGTACCTTCACACACTAAAAATCGTAATATTGTTTCATTACTACAGTTACAATAAGTTATTTGAATATATTATCTTTAAAATGTGTATACCCTGAGATATTACTCAGATCTCATTTTTTTATTTTGATTATTATTTATTTCTTAAACAAATACTTTATTTGACCTTCCTATTTTTGTCTAGCCAAATATTATAATGACAATTACATTCATTAAGAGCTTTTTAAATGCCACACATTGTGCTCAACCACTTACGTATATACTACTGACCACATAAAATCTATTTATATCCCCATCTAACAGGTGGCTGAAAACACAGGTTCAGATAGCCTAATTAAATTGCCTGGATTCATATAAACAGTAGAATTGACATTAAAAGCTAGATTTGTATTTTTTTCCAAATCCTATGGGATTTTCACAAAAACTCTCTTATTTTTCTATAAATATTCTGAATTTTTAAATTATTGCTTACTTTCTTTAAGAAATGATCAGTATATAACTTGTAAATACTTGTTGGAAATCACATTAAAATTAACATGTGTAATGACTTATTTGATGTCTACTACAGACTCTAGCTCCTTCAATTTTCAGAATCAACCCTATACATGGAGGTGCCACCTTCACTGGCCCTGTCTTGAAACATTACAAGGAGAACAGAAGATACGGAGTTATAACATTTAGAGTCTGGGGGGAAGGGAGGATAAGTCAACTGCAATCTTCAAATAGAAAGTGGCAAAGCAATCATGCAACTTATTAATTGTACCTTTAAGTACAGATTACATAAAGTTACAAATGATAAAGAACATGAGAAAGGCAAAAATAATGGATGGTTTCTGCATACACTCATCTAATATTGCCATACTTATCTCATGGAAAGTGTGGTGAGTATCGCAGTATTAGATAAATGCATGCATAAAAATGTGCTAGCATGTCACTTGGAGATGATACTGGCTAAATTTTGTGAGCATATTCCTAAGTGTTTTGACTTGATTCAGTAAAAGACAAGACTTCTTAGAATGCAAAATTTTCTTAGCATGTTGAATTTATTTAATAATCTAAACTAACTTCCTTTCTATAAGGTTTACTTCTATACTATCTAATATTCGCATTATGACTGGCATGCCTCCAAAAAATTAATTACTGGTAATCATTGAAAACAGTGAAAATAGCAAACACTTTCCCACACTGGCAAAATGTTTGATATTTAAATAATCTAATTATTCTTAACACTTTTGTTATAATAAATGTCTCCTTCTCTTGACTATAGCTTTACATTTACATCCATCTTCTCCATTAGAGTATAAGCTAGGTACAGTCAAGAGCCACAACTAATTCAGGTTTATATCTTTCAAACCATGAAATGCCATACTCTGCAAATTTTGCAGAGTAAGCAAATGACTAAATGAAATAATGAAATATTTCAATCCTCAGCTACATCTGAGTAGGTTTTCTACGTGACATGTTACAAATGGATGCTTGTTTCCCCATTAAAGTTAGGAAATGTTTCTCTTTTTTCCACTCTAGTAAATCATTGCAATTTTAGCCAATAGATTTATCCTAGAGCCAGATAAGCCCCCTGTTGGAGATCCAGAAATCCCATAGCCCAGGGCATAAAGTGGCAATATCCTGAGTGCACAGGCAGCCCATCCTCCCAACAATGGAAATTATGACTAATACTCCTCTAACATTTGACTCTGAAGTTCTGGTTGGCATGTCATTCCTCTGCTTCAAAACTGTCAATGGCTCCCTCAGTGTAGCCTATTCTACATTCAGACAGTTCCGGCTGTTAAGACCTTCTTTTCGTAGAGCAGAAATCTGCCTTCCAAAGGTTCCCCACACTAGTCTTTGTTCTGTCCTCCAGAAAATTGTAAAATAAGTTGTCTTTCTTCCATGTGACAGCTCTTCAAATATCTGCAGACAATTCTCATTTTTCCTTCTAATCCTTTCCTAATTAAACTAAAGATGTTGTTTCTACAACTGTTTTGCGGGATATTGCCAAGCCACATCATCTCCCTTCAATTCCTCTGAAGGTGATGATTTGGAATTCAGTTTAGAATCAACTTGTGTTCAATTTCATTATATTACAATCTGCTTATTACTCCAGTTCTTTATATTACAAAGGTAGCAGATTACTTTCAACTACTCAGTATATACTTTCTGATATAACCTCAGTTAAATTAGACTTCCCTGCTTGTGTCCTCTTCAAATACAGGCATGCATCCCAATTTTAATTAAGTAATTCTCTGTAATCTTTTGATTTTTGTCTACTTAGCTGCTATATTGTAATGCCTCAGAAGGCAAGAAATATGGTTTGTTCACAACTATGTTGTAAAACTACCAGAGAAGCCACTACAATGCATGGAACCTAGTAGGCAATCAATATATACACTGAATAGATACTGAATGCATACTTATTGAGTGACTGTTGAGAAATACCTGAATACTGAACACTACCTTTTCAGCTCTGTTTACTTTTATGAATGGCAACAGCATTTACTTTATAATTTATCTCACGTATTCATGAAAGTATTGAATGTGGCAGGGTCGAGAAAAATAATTCTGGATCAGGCTTGCAATCAGCTTACAGTCGTGTAGAAAATTACTACTGCATTGATCACTGTCGATGAGATATAGTCATTTAATTATTCCGTCACATTAACAGTCAGTCAAATAGCTGCCTTGTCTGTAAAGGGTATCTTAGCATCATCTTTACTACATCATTTTGCTAGAAGCAAAAGAAGGATGTCACATAACTTAAAATGCCATCCTACTCACGCACAATTTAATATTCCTGCCAAGACACAAACAGAAACAAGCCAATTAGATGGAAATAATCTGATATGAAAAAAATAGATGGTACTCATTTCTTTCATCGTAGTTTCTATTTTGATGAATATGAGAGATGTCCACGTTATTTCATCACATGTATCTCCATACTTAAGTTCACACTTATAAAGTAAATTTAATGTACTGGCATAGTTCATGTAATTGTTGTCAATTCAATGTCAGGTCATGAAACTGTATAAGACAGACGTGAGGTGTCAAGGTCCAGTGTTATATACTGGAGGTAGAAAAAACAATTTCATGTGCATTCTTCAAGGCCATGTCAGCTGACACCAGTCCTAGAGCGTCTTTCTTTCATTTACATGAAAACATGTAAATACTACATGTACAAAAACACGAACATACTACATTTATTCTAATCTGTCTATGTTTGTTGAGCTCTTACTTGTGCCAGATATAGTATCAGCTCCAGGGATAAAGCACAAGATAGGTAAAAAGGGGAGCCCTGGAGTGTGTAAGTACACTTACTAGAGTGTAAGAATTATTCTTGGGGTGGGTTTGCCAGTGGGGAGGAACAGAGAAGCCATCCAGAGGAAGTGATATCTAAACTGGTTCTTAAAAAATAAACAGGAATTAATCAAATAAAATGGGAGAGATGAGTCTTCTACAGATAAATTGTAACATGTAGTAACATCTGTATGTGAGAGAAAAGTTTGGTATTCCTGGAAGGTAGAGCAGAAGGCAAAAGAGAGTGGGGTAGGGGATGAAGATGGGGCTACGGAGCAGCTCTCAAATGTCCTGGTATGGTTATTGAGGAATTTAAACTTTATCTTAAGAGAAATGGAGAGCCATTGCAAGATTTTAAGCTACAGAGTGACATGGTTTAATTTGTATTTAAGGGTGTCGCTCTGCTCTCAGTGTGGAGAATATATATGTAAAGGATGTGAGTAAAATCATGACAAGATGTAAATAGGATACCTCAGTAATCTACGGGAGGGCAGGTGATGGCCTGAAACTGTGGTTGTGGCTATAGGACTAGAAAAAAGAAGACAGATTCAATAAAAGTTTATAAAGTTAGAATTCACAAGCCATGAGGATTTGATTGAAAATATTCATTTAATACTAAATATAGAAGAACATTCTGTCAGTACTAGAATATGTTCCAATGATATAGAAGCAGAGAGACAGCACCAATTTGTTCCAAGTGGGGATAGCAGTAGTAGAAGGAAACGAAAGTCATTTGAGTTGGCTCTTTAAGAATGCATATGATTTTCAAAGGGTAGAGCTGAGCACTCAAAGTAATAGAACAAATGAAGAAAGGCACAGAGATAAACAAGTTCATTACATATTCAGAGGACTAACTGGAACACTTGATTTTAGAAATGATTGTTTTGTGTTTTCCAATCAATGCGCAATGTTGAATTTTGGACTGTATGACATAATTGTTTTCTAACTCTGGCATATATATATACAAACACACACGCGCGCGCGCACACGCCCTAGATATACACACACACCCCTATATATACACACACCTATATATATATATATATGTATACATATATATGTATATATGCACATAGAGATGTATTTATATATGTATTTATATATATATACAGGTGTGTGTGTGTATATATATACACAGATGTATTTATACATATATATACAGGTGTGTATATATATGTATATTTCAGTTTTCTATTTCCCAGCATTTAAGAAAATTAAATAAAGTCTTGATTTTTCTAAGATATAAATAATCATCACAAAGTTGACAGGAAAGAGTAAGAGTAAGATATTTTGTGTGAATCAGAACAAGAAAATTGGCAATACAGATCATCATGTTAGAAATCACTGGTAATGCCACCAATCCACACACACACACACAGAGTCATAGATCATTGGACTCTGTACTGGACTGGCTTGATGGTTTATCTCCTGCAAAAATTACTACCTGGAAGTTAATGATATGTCATATGTCCAGTCCTATTTTGCCTATGTGAGAGGTAGATCCACATGAACTGTAAACTTTCTAACTATGCCAAACCAGTTTTCCAAGGACCTTTTGATTCTCTGATAAAAATTCTATAGAGATATAAAATGGAGTTCCCAGTGAAATTGTTAAAAGTTGTATTCAGTGGTTGCTATGGTTTGAATGATGGTGTCCCCTCCAAAATTCATGTTAAAACTCAGTCTCTAATGCACCAGTATTAAGGAGTGTGACCTGTGGAAGTTGATTAAGTCATGAGGGCTATGTATCATGAATGGGAAAAGCACCATTATCACAGGGCTCAAGGTGGATGACAGCACTCTCTTGCTCTCTGCTCTTCTGCCAAGTGAGGGCATAGCAAACAGGACCATCCAGACACACAATAGGTCAGAAACTTGCTCTTGGAATTCTAAGCCTCCAAGCCCATAAGAAATACATTTCTACTGTTGACAAATTACTCATTCTGTGATATTCTGTTATAGCGCCACAAATGGACTATGACAATAGTCTTCTAGCAACAGTTCTGAGTGATGAAACATGGTGCCTAAAAGCATTCTCAGTTTGATCCACTTTAGTGATTGTGCTATCAGGCCTTAAAATGTAAAAATATCACTGGAAACACAATGCTTAGAACATGAAAAAAAAAAAACTTTTAGAAATTGTAGAGCTAGAGGACACCTTATGAAACTTCAGAGTGAGATCCATGGCCACCTGTAGTATGTATTACAATGCAGATTCCTCAGCCTTCCTCAAGAAAACTTCTCTCAGGGAGGGGTCCAAGAATCTGAATTTTTAATACACACTCTCATGCTCTCTAAATCTGAAAACTACTGATATAACATAATCTGCACATTCAATTCATAAAGAAACTGATAGTAAGAGAAAGTAAATTATTTTCTCAAAGTTGCATATGTAATTTTGCCAGTGTTAGGTCTTGTTTTACAACTTCTGGGTCACAACAATTTGTTCTTTATAATCAGTTATTCATGACATTTATAGAGGGTAGCCATGCACTATCTTAATCACCTAATAGGTTAGCCTATACAGAATAATGGCAGATTGGCTATTAATATTCTGAGATGCAATGTCATCTCAATGGTTTTCAGTCATATCCTGCTACTGGGTTTTGTCAGGAAAAGTAACAACATCTAAAAAAGAACTAAAGAAATAATTAAAGCACACACATTTAGGACATATCTTCTAATTTCTTCAAGAGAACTTTGAAGAAAATAACTCCAAGAATGAAATTTGTGAGACTAAGAATGGATGCTCACAAGAAATTTAGGAAATACTATGATATCTAAAGGTAACTGAGGAGAATTCTAGAAATTGGTTATTTCAAGCATCAGGAACTCCATGATATCACTTAAAGCAAATTATATTTTACCTAATGAAATTATTCTTCTATTTTTGATGTTGAAGATTTATTACTTTTTCCCATGAAAGGAATAAAAATCCCATAGAGTGTGAAGAGGAGAAAAAAGTAACATTTTAAAAATGGCTATTGTTTTATATTATATTTGAGAAGACATGAAGATACGGTAAGATTTTTTTTTTTTTTTTTTTTTTTGTCCAGTCTCTTATGGAGTGTGACACATTTAGCCTGTCTTTTACGTTATTCACTCCTTGGATTTAGCTCCCAAATGGTGAAGAAAACCTGCTCCCTTCAGCTTTTCTCACTCACTATAAGGATCTGTGGAAAAAAAAAAAAAAAAGATCCCTGGGAATTGTTCTAGATGATCACTTTCTTTTGTATGGTATACATTTTTTTATGCCCTGTACACAGAGACCTGCCTTATGTCAGTGCTAGCTTACATGATCAATTGAGTGCTTCCTAGGATTAAGATTTGATTATGAAAATGCACCAGCAATCCACTTTAACCTCATAACCAGTAATAATCAGAAACCATTTCTCCTGATGACCTCACATATTGAAGTGTCCTCAAATGGTTTTGGTTAATGCTCCAAATCAACAGTACAAAGGCAAAAACAAAAACACAAAACAAAAAAATACACTTTGTTTTGTATAATTATTACACTTGGGTACATAGACCTCACCACAATGGTGTCACATCTTTACCTAAGGAAGTGATTTCATCTACAGGTGGTTAGCAGAATTATATGTATTTCTTAAGTCTACTTAATGCTGTGTGTTTTACTATGGTAGTCAGCCTTTGTAGACCATAGAATATGAGCAGTTTAAGTCCAAAAGCAAATATAATGTATCTCGGATTTGAGGAAGGCAGTCAATACCGTGAAGCAAAGAAACAGACAAACAAAAGTTGGGGAGGAAGCCTTACTTTCTAGTGTGGTAAAGGAATACAAAATGTGTCAGGTTAAACTCATTTAAAATGTGTGGTTGGAGGTGCAGGAAAGGGAGCAGGAGAGGGACTTACACCTTCAAACATCAACAAAAGCAAAGGAGGCCAATCAAAGATGAATGAGAAAAAGTGAACCAACATTCTCTGAGAAAATAATTTACCCAAAGTAAAACTGCTGGCAAATGATTTAATTGACCTCCATCTGTTTCTGAAACCTGAGCTCCCTGCCACTCCCAGATACGGGCCTCTCACAGAGACAGACCGAACTCCAGATGTTAAATGCTGTAGTACATAGAATGTAGTGAGGAAAGTTGAAATGGTGCACAAGGACCTTTAGGGTCTTTAAAGTCATGCTGAAAAGTTCATATTTAATGGACTTTGTGTGTGATTTGAAAGGAGGCAACTGAAGCCTCTTAAAAGGAGGGTAGCATTCTCTAAGAAAGATTCTGGCAAGGGTACTTTATCATTGAAAGCCCCCTCCTTCCCCATGGTCCTGTTTTGGAATGAAAATGCCCCTGAGAGAGGTGACATACAGTTTTAAGACTTCCGTGCAAAACGGTGCCTTGCAAAACTCACAGAAAAAGAATGATAGATGAAGGAAAGCAACATGCGGCTATGAGATGGAGAAAAAGTGGTGAGGTTGGGCAGAATTTTATCTCGCCAGATTTTGAGCCAGTTTGAGTTTTGCCAGGTAACACAGTATCTGTGGTAAACAGGAGTGAAATTCCAAGCTGAAGAGATGTACAAGTATAGACTCTCCCTTTTACAACATTAACTGCTCCATCCACTTGCAGTGGCCTGTCATTATCCCATCACCTGCCCAAATTATACTCATCTTTCTAGACTGACTTCAAAAGTTACTACATTCATGAAGCTGGCCCCGTCTGCTTTGTTCACTTCAATTTGTAAATGGCACTCTCGTATTTGTTTTCTTTTCTGTTATCTTTCCTTCCCTGGGCTGCTGCATGGAACATTCCAGAGGCCACAAGATCTATGATAACCTATGTGAATACCATCCCTGAATTTTTACAGAGCACTTTCTGCCTGCCTCCATGAGGAAGCTCTGTCTCTGCTAGACAGTGAAAGTATTGCTTATGTTTCATTCACCTTTATATCTTCCAAAATACTTTACACAGCAACTCTCAGTTAGTCCTAATATTAGTAATCCATCCATGTTACATTAAGAGATCCTATGTGAAAATAAATTTGAAAATTATAAAATATCCCAGCTATACAGAAGAAATATTCAATGAACATTCATGTAGTAAATCATCATATTTAACAAATACTAATATTTTGTTAAAATTGCTTTGGTTCATGCATTTTTAGTCTTAAAACATTGCACATACACATGAAATACATTTTTTATCCCTTTCCAACCTCATTCTCTCTATCCCTTTCCAAAGGTAATCTATACTCACAGGACCCTTTTGAAAATGTGTACCCATTCTCCTTGATTATATGCTGGCTGAGTTCAATATTTCCTGCAAAACTCACTGTAGATTGCTTTCAAAATCACTTATGACATTTAGCCTCCCTAAAGTTTAGGGTGCCCAGAAAATCAAATGTAGCATGAGTTTAGGTACACTCTCCTTTGATGGATTATAAATCTGAGCTGCCACTTGGCATTGTACCTGTATATTTTTAGAATGCTTTTCTCCTAAATATTTAGTGATCTTTGCAGATTTTAAACATACATTTCATATGTAATACAATCCTGCTATACAGCACTTTTATTTCCAAGGATCTTTTTTTTTTTTTTCGCCCATCCTTGTAGTGATTGAGAAAAGCTGAAGGGAGCAGGTTTTCTTCACCATTTGGGAGCTAAATCCAAGAAATGAATAAAATAAAAGACAGGCTAAATGTGTCACACTCCATAAGAGACTGGACAAAAAAAATCTTACTGTGTCTTCATCTCTTCTCAAAAATATCTAGAAAGATTTGTTAAAGGATAGAAAATTACAGTTAGTTAGGTAGAATAAGTTCTTATATTCTATACCACTGCAGGATCACTACAATGGGCATTTTTATACTTTGCAGTTTTAAATATCTAGAAGGAGGATACTGAATGTTCCCAACACAAAGAAATGATAAACATTTCAGAAGATGAATACGCCAATCACCCTGATCTGATCACTGTACATTATATGTCTTGAAACATCATTATCTACCCTAATAATATTTACAATTATTATGTGTCAATTAAAAAATAAAATTAAGACAAAAGTTATACAAAACATTGTGACATTCTTTCAAAGATGTTTCCTTTTTGTATAGAGAACTTCATTCCCATTTTTATGAAACAAACAACTTTCTCAGAGTAGTCTTGAAATTCTGTTATTCCAGTGTTTTGATTTATTTCTTTTTAAGGCCAGATAATTTTCATTTGTACAAGAGGAAAGCAGGCTAAAAATAAAACATTATAATACCATTTGAAAACTTCTAAAGCCTATGCTATGAGGTTAGATCTTACTCATCACAACTCTTAGAAAAAAAATGCATGTACATTTAAAAAAAATCACTTTTACTTCTGAGAACACTGAGGTTCAAAGTACTTAAGTACTGAGAACTAAAGTACTAAGTACTGAGTACTAAAATGTCCTCAGTCCTTGCGATTAGGTTGAAGCAGCTAATACAAGTTTCTTCATGTGTTAGTGATGACAATAGCTGCAGCTAAATGTGCTATGAACTGAGGAGAATGAGAAAGGTTCTGTATCACAGCCTTCCGGCCCCAGGGAATAATCCATTTTACTTTATTTGTTTTGTTTCTGTTTTTTTGTTTTGTTTTGTTTTGTTTTTCTGTGAGAGGTTAGTTAGCTCAGACTTATTTATCTGAATCTTTTTTTTTTTGTTATTATTATTATACTTTTAAGTTCTGGGATACATGTGCAGAACGTGCAGGTTTGTTACATAGGTATACATGTGCCATGGTAGTTTGCTGAACCCGTCAACCCATCATCTACATTAGGTATTTCTCCTAATGCTATCCCTCCCCTAGTCCCCCACCCCCTGACAGGCCCCCGGTGTGTGATGTTCCCCTCCCTGTGTCCATGTGTTCTCACTGTTCAACTTCCACTTGTAAGTGACAACATGTGGCATTTGGTTTTCTGTTCCTGTGTTAGTTTGCTGAGAATGCTGTTTTCCAGCTTCATTCATCCACCTGTAAAGGACGTGAACTCATCTTTTTTTATGGCTGCATAGTATTCCTTGGTGTATATGTGCCACATTTTCTTTATCTGGTTAATCATTGATGGGCATTTGGGTTGGTTCCAAGTCTTTGCTATTGTGAACAGGGCTACAATAAATATATGTGTGCATGGATGTCTTTACAGTAGAATGATTTATAACCCTTTAGGTATATACCCAGTAATGGGATTGCTGGGTCAAATGGCATTTCTCGTTCTAGATCCTTGAGGGATCACCACACTGTCTTCTGAGTGTAAATGGTTGAACTAATTTACACCCCCACCAACAGTGTAAAAGCGTTCCTATTTCTCCACATCCTCTCCAGCATCTGTTGTTTCTTGACTTTTTAATGATCACCGTTAAAAAAGATGGTATCTCATTGTGGTTTTGATTTGCATTTCTGTAATGACCAGTGATGATGAGCTTTTTATCATATGTTTGTTGGCTGCATAAATGTCTTCTTTTGAGAAGTGTCTGTTCATATGCTTTGCCCACTTTTTGATGGGGTTGTTTTTTTCTTGTAAATTTGTTTAAGTTCTTTGTAGATTTTGGATATTAGCCCTGTGTCAGATGGATAGATTGCAAAAATTTTCTCCCATTCTGTAGGTTGCCTGCTCACTCTGATGATAGCTTCTTTTGCTGTGCAGAAGCTCTTTAGTTTAATTAGATCCCATTAGTCAATTTTGGCTTATGTTGCCCTTGCTTTTGGTGTTTTAGACATGAAGTCTTTGCCCATGCCTATGTGCTGAATGGTGTTGCCTACGTATTCTTCGGGTTTTTATGGTTTTAGGTCTTCCGTTTAAGTCTTTAATCTATCTTGTGTTAATTTTTTTATAAAGTGTAAGGAAGGGGTCCAGTTTCAGTTTCCTGTATATGGTAGCCAGTTTTCCCAACAACATTTCTTAAACAGGGACTCCTTTCCCCATTGCTTGCTTTTGTCAGGTTTGTCAAAGATCAGATGATTGTAGATGTGTGGGATTATTTTTGAGGCCAATGTACAAAAATCACAAGTATTCCTATACTGCCAATAATAGACAGGGAGCCAAATCATGAGTGAACTCTCATTCACAATTGCTACAAAGAGAATAAAATATCTAGAAATATACCTTATAAGGGATGTGAAGGACCTCTTCAAGGAGAACTACAAACCACTGCTCAAGGAAATAAGAGAGAACACAAACAAATGGAAAAACAAACTTTGCTCAAGGACAGGAAAAATCAATATCATGAAAATGGCCACACTGCCCAAAGTAATTTAGAGATTCAGTGCTATCACCATCAAGCTACCATTGACTTTCTTCACAGAATTAGAAAAAATCTACTTGAAATTTTATATGGAACCATAAAAGAACCTATTTAGCCAAGACAATCCTAAGCAAAAAGCACAAAGCTGGAGGCATCAGACTACCTGGCTTCAAACTATACTACACGGCTACAGTAACCAAAACAGCATGGTACTGATACCAATACAGATAAACAGACCAATGGAATCTTCTCTATTTAGAAACTGTTGGCTGAGCGCTAACTTTAAACAGTGAGTTTATTTAAGCTTGCAGATTTGACCCCAAAATTCCACAGGAGTCAGGTCCCATAATATGATGTTGTTCCCAGGGGTCTCTGAAAAGATATATTTTTGTTTATTTATTGATTACTAATTCTGAGATCAACAACCATGTAGAAAGTTTGAAAATCTATAGAAATCAACTTTTTGTGTGCATTCAGGGCCAGTTGTGATGACTTAAGCCTGTAATCCCAGCACTTTGTGCAGCCAAGGTGGGTGGATCATATTAGGTCAGGAGTTCAAGACCAGCCTGGCCAACATGGTGAAACCCTGTCTCTACTAAAATACAAAATTAGCTTGGCATGGTGGTGTGTGCCTCTAATCCCAGCTACTTGGTAGTCTGAAGTAGGAGAATTGCTTGAACCCGGGAGGCAGAGGTTGCAGTGAGCTGAGATCATGTCACTGCATTCCAGCTTGGGCAGAAAGAGTGAAACTCCATCTCCAAACAAAAAAAAAGAGAGAAAATGAAATCAGTTTTTTAATGTTTTCAATCTATCCCCTATTATCGAAGGCATTGGTCAATACTGTTTTCCTAGAGAGATTTGGAGTTTTGACCAGTTTTTCTATTTGGCCAAAGTTATCATTGATAGCCGCATTAGAGTTCTGTGGAATTTCTGACTTTCTAAACCCATTTGTAACATATAAAATGTTATCATCCTAGCCGCATTAGAGTTCTGTAGAATTTCTGACTTTCTAAACCCATTTGTAATATATAAAATGTTTAATAACTACATGTTAATAACTATAATAATGTCAGAACCAGATAATCTCAAAATTTCTCTGATTTTTTAACTTGTTTTCAGTTCTCATTCAGCTGAGGTTTTTCAAATCATCTCTTGTGAGTGTGTCTAGCAATCACTATAGAAAATATTTTACTGCAAATTAGAAAATATGATTAGAATTTTACTTAGATATTGAAAGTGACAAACTATAAAAGTAGTTTGGGAAAATAAAACCAAGTGGCTTATGGAAGTTCCTTTACAATGAAGTTGTGAAATTTTGGCAGTTAAATTAACTTCTGGTTTCCTAAAATTTAAACCAAGTGTCTTTCTCAAGTTGGCTAAAACATTCCATGATTTAGAAAGACCATTTCAATAAATGTTAAAATGCATTTGTAAACCAACCGAATATGTCCATAGGTTGAGTTGAATGTAGATTTATTTTAATACCTCTAGGTCAGAAAGAAAGTTTCAGGGAAATGTCAAAATAATCCCTTATATTTCAACTAAAGCATTAAAAAATTTAGCAGTATGTGCATCAACTATTTATGTGAAGTTTTCAAAATATCTTTTTATGCCAATAACAACTCCCAAAGTATATTATTTTGTGACATCAAAAGAAAAAAAATGAGACTAATATATTTGCTATCATTTCATGAAAGTCAGAAGTCTTACATTTATACATTTTCTAACAGTACTGAATACCTTCTGAAAACTAAAGCAGCAAATGTTAACCATTAGTATGATTACATAAATTTAATTTCAGCCAATATGTATCAATTAGAACTGATTAAAAATAGAATCTAGATGAGTTCAGAAATCCCCCTCCACTGTGGAGTGCGGCATGGAGCTCTTCATTGTATTATATTGGGAGGAACCTTGAACACAGACTTCTTGGTCTCTTCCATATGCCTATAGATATTCATTTCTTTCCCCTCTTTCATTCCCTCTTTCTCTTCCTTTCCAATAGAGGGCATGCTGCAGTGTTGTTGTGTTCATGCTTCTTTGAGAACAAAATTGCAAGTAAAGGATTCAACCTGCATTTACTGAGCATTACAAGGTAGATAGGACTGTGCTTGGTACTGTAGTATATACTCAGAAGCCGGTCAAGATGAGGACTGTATAGGGTATAAGGAGTAACAGATTCACAAAGGCATAAAATGTGGCAAAGTATGATCAGTGCCAAAGAGAGCTAGGAGCAAAGAGGCCTGGAATAATCTTGAGAGGACCCGTGTATCCAGTTGCCTCTATCATCCATAGCTTTTTAGAATTAGAAGGTGCTTTCAAAAGCATTTAGTCCAACCCTTGCCATGGGCCTTTCTGCATATTAACAGCAGAACTAGTATCACTGCCTATTATGATTCTCAAGAGATATGGATACTGGATTTAGCTATGTAGTTACAGAATTCACAAAGCATTTTCACATGCTTTTAAATTATGCAACAATCCATTTACCCATGTACCATTATTCCTATTTTAAGGATGAGGGACAGTCATTATGTTATACAAGGTTACTCAGCTAGTGAATAACAGAGGTATGGCTTGAACCAAGGCTAAATAATTTAATAATCTCAAAGTTTACACAGTGGTTACAAACCACATAATCTTTTCAATTAATCCTGCTATTGTTCTCCCTCTTTTACCCTCTCTCAAAAACATAATGCCAATTCCTACAAAACTTAAGATAAAGGTCATTTTATAGTAGTACTTAGAGTTTATTTTCTCATTATCACTACTTGTACTGCATTTTTGTACCTTACTGTGCTAGTCTCCTAAATGTGTCTCTCAGGTCTCTGTGTCTGTTCTTTTCCAACTATAATTCACCCTGCAGACAACTATAAAATTACTAAAGCCCTTCGTAAACATAGTATCTCACCCCTATTAAAAATAGTGGTTCCCTCAGATCTTAAAAAAAAAAAAAGGTACAGGTCATGTTAATTCAAAGCCTTCCTCAATTTATACCACAGATTATATCAAAAGGTAAATCATATATAATTTTCTCTAACATATTGTCACTTAGACAACTGTCATCCTTTTTAAGTTATCAAACATACTCTAAATACAGTGTAAAAATGTTATTCTCAATTTTGGCTAAAGCCCAACACATTAGATGCCATATTTCAAGAAGAAAAAAAAAAAAAGGCAGGAATTCACCATGTAGGACACAGACAAAGGAGGTTCGGAAAACCAGTCTTGTGACTCAATCTCCACAATCCCAGTGAGGTTATGAAAAGATCTGAATGATAAAGATTAGGAATAAAAATCTAGAGAATTTTTGGCATGCTGTGTGTCCCTCTCCCCTCAGAAAGGAAGGGTAAAGAATGTACTCCATCTTCATTTATCTTCAAGAAAGAGGAGTAATTAGGAAACAAAATGGAGAGCTGTGTTTGCTGACATTATTTGGACACAGCAGAAAGATGTCTGACTTACGTCTGAGACATCAAAATGGTGAGTGAGTGACTGACTGGCTAAAAGCTTTAACAATGGAATAAAACAGAAGTGTTTCTGTGTTAGAATCAGCCTGTGATCCTGAGTTTCTCAGGACAGAGAATGTATGAGTGTTTCCACTGGGTTAGATGTTGGCTACACGTAAAAGAGCTATCGTGAGTGTCTTAAATAGAGATAAGGTCTCACAGAGATGGACCACAAGGAGCCAGGAGCCAAAAGAAAAAGTTCTAAACAACCACGTGAGTGTCTTAAATAGAGATAAGGTCTCACAGAGATGGACCACAAGGAGCCAGGAGCCAAAAGAAAAAGTTCTAAACAACCAACAAGAATGTATTATCATCTGCAAATAAGAGATCCACAGAGATTGCAGAAGTGAGGGGTTTCTTTAAAAACACTGAAAACACTTCCCACAGAGAAAGGGTTGGTATCAAACCTTTACCAAAACTAGAAAGTGTGATGTGATCACATAAGGTAATAGTGAAAGTAAAATATGCCCTACCCCTTCCCTTGACTCTTAAAGGATCAGAAATCAATGTTTGTGCTACTATTTAAATCCCCTGGAAAAGCCATGTTGAAACTTAATCCCCAATATAACAGTATTAAGAAATAGGAACTTTAAGAGGGTCATGAGGGCTCTGCCTTCATGAATGGATTAATTCATTTATGGATTAATGGATGAGCAGGTTAATGAGTTATCCAGGAAACAGGTTAATCATCATGGGAGTGGGTCTGTTATAAAAGCCAGGTTGTCTGCCTCTCATGAGCCCCTTTGCCATGTGATGCCCTATGTCACCTTAAGCCTCTGCAGAGAGTTCCCACAAGAAGGCCCTCATTAGATGTAGCTTCTTGATCTTGGACTTCCTAGTCTCCAGAACTGTAAGAAATAATTTTTTTTAATCCGTAAATGTCCCAGTCTCAGGTATGCACTTTTAGAAAGAGAAAATGAACTAAGACAGTTGGCAAAGTTGTGGAGGGAAAAAAAAGGACATTTCTTGCTCTTAAGTGGCTATCCTAATATGGTCCAAGATAAGGATTTAATATTTTTACCATTACCCTAAAGTGCACATATCAGCTCTTGGCCAACAAACTTGGAGGAGGTCATAAAGATGGTTATGAAACTTGCCCTACATTTTATCTAGGGACAAGAAAATCTAAGTCACTTGGAAAGAATTTATACATGTCACATACAAAAATAATGTTGCCTTTATTGTACCTCCTACAAGTCTTGCTTGTTCAATATCATCAACTTCAGTATCTATGTAATGATTCACTATATATTTATATAATATAATTTATTCAGCCAGTGCCTTATAAATATACGTTTATTTCATTTTTTTATTTAAACTATGTAGTTGTGAGCATTCTTGTGCTTACATTATAAAGTTCATATCCTTATTAATGATTACGAATGGCTTCCTTTCATCTCTCAGATAAACTGGGTTGGTACTCTGATGCTCTAGTGTTCTATGCATATAAGATTTCCCCATAAATGCTAACTTCCTTATCTTACCAAATACGTTGGTGGATATTGAAGATGTTGTTTTAGGAAGTGGTGATGAAATTGTCTAGCCACATCAACATTATTGGAAGGGGGTCAGATGGAGGAGAAGAGAAGAAGGACACAGGTGCTTAGACCAATAAAATATAATAAATTAACATTGAAGAGTAAACCAGGGACAATTTTCCCTCTAAAATGAAGAGGGGGAAAATCTGTTTTCAATTACTTGGAGCTTAATATCTATCCAATACAAAAGAAATATTTGAGGCATAATTTGAGTGTATATAGTTTTGTAAAGCTTCACTAAAAGGAGCTTAAAAGGCATTTCTATTAATACTCCAAGAGTTTCACACACTATTTTCTTCTAGCCACAAAATCACTTTCTATAAACTCTAACAGTTTGAAGACACTTAATAAAAGAGAGAACCGTGTTAAGTCAGGAAATGGTGAATGGATTATTGATGATTTATTGCCCTCTTTTTTCCCTTCTTATTTAACTTTTACATCTGCTATCAACTGTCACCTAACAATTCAGACCATTACACACGTACTTAACATCCTAAGGCAGCTCAGTATATGCTTCTGGAGGCACGTAGCAGAGGTGTATAGTGCCTTTTAATTATACTTTAAAAATACATCAAGTTTATTGTAAACTTCTTTTAAATTCTAGAATTCTAGACAGTATGCATGAAATTAAAATTTCAATATTCCTTAGAACCTTTTATTCAAAAAGAAAATAATACCTTTTCAAAAACTGCACAATGAAAAAATGAAGCACCATAAAATGTAACTCGAAATATTCAACGTTTAGACAAAATTAGCAAACATGTGGTACTTAATACATATTCATGATTATAATATAAGGCTTTTCATAGGAATCACAAAATTCTTTTCAAATGTTAAAGTTCTTAAAGCCTCGAAAGAATGGTATCTATAGTCATCCATTTGAAAAGATATCTTTATTTGAAAATGAGCATATCACATTGACTAAAATGACATATATGTATATATTTATATTGTGCTAAATATGTGCCATATCTGGGAATTATTTATTCATTTACTTATTCATTCATTCATTCATTCATTCAGTTAGTTACTTAGTTATATTCACTCAGCCTTGAGCTTTACAAAATTCTTATAAGGTAGGTACATACTATTAATATCCCCATTGTATTGATGAAGAAATTGAGACACTAAGAGATTAAGTCAGTCCAAGATCAGAGAGACAGTAGTGGAGCTGGAATTTGACCCCAGACACTCTCAGTAAATGTTCTTAAGTTTCTTGCTATACTGTTTTGTTTCCACATTTTTTTCCTAAGAAAAAGAGAAAATATCTCTCTGACAAAAGTGACTTTATCTTGGTGCTATGGAGATAGAAGAAAAATGTGTGAGTTTATAGGTTAATTTAACACATCAAACACAATTATCCTAAGGACTCACTGCCTGGAAAGAAATTCTGTGTGACTTACTTCTAAACATTGAATTTTGCATATCAAAGACAAGAATACCTCTAGTATTTGGCTTTTCTCAGATATAAAATGTTCAAACATAATACAGAATCTGGGGACTCTATTTGAGTCACGGCAGACTCCTACTTGAAAAATCTAACAGAGAAGGCTGTATAGTAAACGTGTGTACAGGGATTTAGGGTGTGTGTACGTGCATGTGTGTATACACAGATAAACATGTATATGTTTATTTACACATGCTTAATTCCCCCTTCCATAGATGCTGCCATTCTCACAATGAGGAGACACTGAGCCATCAACAGTGCCTTCAAGTGGCTCTGTGACCAGTGAATATAAAAAATCCATCATGATGGGATCACTTCCAAGGTTTAATTTTAAACAATTCATTTACTTCTCTCTGCCTCAGTTTCCTTATGAGTAGAATGAGAAAACAGTTGTCAGTCATACATATATTGTAAAGGCTTAAATATGACATTTCATGCAACATACTTAGATTATTGCCTGTTATATTTAAATGTTTAGTACATTTTAGCTGTTATTAGATATTTAAAGGGATATTATAAAGATAAAATATTTCTAATAAAGTTGCATTAATTAATATGTTGTGTATTTGATACCAACTATTTTGTGTGGAGCTAATCTAAAGCCAAGACAGTAAGCATACACAACAGTGTTGTTATCCATAAAGGATTTACAGTCACTTTAGGAAGAATAACACCATATTAAATAAAAAACATTTCTTTTTTGCATGATAAAACACTAGATATTTTAAAGGGCTCATCTACTGAAGTATTACTAGATTCTGGTTAAAACATATTTTAATGTATTTGGGTTTATAGGACATAATAGACCATAAATATAATTTGGGGGCCAAAAATACAACATACAAAGTTTATAAAAAATAAAAATTATAAATCTAAAAGTTAAAAAATATACAAATATATAAAATTAAAAATATAAAAATTATGAAAGTACAATTTGAGGGTCAAAAATATAAATATAGTATTAAAAAAATCAAAGAAGAATAAAATAAATGACCATGATCTGGAACTAGAAGAGATAGTGAGTGGTAAGCAAATGAAAACCTGTCCCAGGATACTAGACCTTTGGCCTATTCCCAAGTAAGGAGCTGAAATTGTAATTTCAACACTAAGCTTGGACGATTAAAGCTGGGGAGGGGGGGAGGGGGGAGTGGTTCCAGACATATTGACCCCTGGCGCCCATCAAAAGAAAATGCAAACTCTCTCTGGAGAAAAACATCCCCTGATTTAAGCACTTGGCATTCCCACAGATCACATCTACCAAAATACATGTGCATAAAAAAGATAACCCAAAGACACAAAGAAAGAGACCTCTACTAATGAGAATCAAGGCGAAGAAAAACCACAGGTTTACATCTTCAAAAATTTTAGATATTGGAAAAATAACATGCAGGACATAAAGCAACTAAGAATAAAAGTTTTAAAAGATAAAATATAGATTCAGAAAGATAAACAGGCAAAAAAACATTCATTAAATTGTATTTGAGAAATTCACGAAGTAACTTTAGAAATTAAAACTATAATCATTAAAATGTAAAACTTAATAGGGTCATATTGTAGATTATAGACAGCTAAAGAGATAAGCAGGGTACTGGATTTAAATAATTTACATAGAAGGCAAGACGGAAAGGAAAGGTGATACAATAAATGAGAGAAAAATTAAGGGACATGAAATTAGAAAGTCTAAGATCCAGCTTTTATCACCTTCATCTATACTGCACTTGAAAGGCGGGGGTTGGTGGCTCATGTCTGTAATCCCAGCACTTTGGGAGGCCGAGGTGGGCGGATCATAAGGTCAGGAGTTCCAGACTAGCCTGGCGAACATGGTGAAACCCTGTCTCTACTAAAAACAAACAAACAAGCAAACAAACAAACAAACAAAACTACACTTGCACCAAATAACGATACTTTCTCTCTCTCATTCTCTCTCTCTGTCACCCTCTTCTCCATTATCTCCATTATAATTATTATGAGACATTTTCTGAGTCTTTTCAGAGCTGCTGACATGGTGCCTCATCACCTTTAAATACTTAAGTGTGTCTCCCTTTCTCCAAAAACAAAACAAAATACAAGCAAAAATAAAAACTTCTACCACTTACCTACGTAAACACATTCAACATTCCAGGTCAAAAAATCAACACGTTACATACAATTTACGATTATGATTAAAATGTTACTAATATATCAACAGTGTTCTTTTTTAACAAAATTTTGGGTCAGGATACTATCCAGGAATATGTATTTAGTTGTTTTTCTCTTGTAAGTAACCTCCAAAATGGAATGCTTCTCAAGTCTTTGCAATTTTAAAGATTATATAGTCCTTACATTCTATAGGATAAAGCTTAACCGAAGTTAATATGATGTTTTCTCCTACATTCCTGGCACAAATACTACAGAAATAATGTCGTATTCTTCTCAGTACGTTGGATCAGTGGGCTCAGGATGTCAACCCATTGCGACACGGTGATGATGCCAATATACATTACCTGGGCATGTTAGTATCTGAAATGTTTTTTCACAAGCAAACCACCATCTTTTCATTTGGTAGTTGACTAGTCTTTTGTCGAGAGATAATATGAATTATGAAAATTCTATTCCTCATTAAACTTCCTCCCTCCAGCCTTAGCCTCCATTGAAACTTCCACATTAACTAACGAGCACTATGATGTATGCCAAAAGGTGATCTTTCATCACCATTTAGCGTTGTAATGTAAGGAGGAGCCCACACGTCCTCCATTTATTTATATACTTATTCATACGGATTTCTATAAATATGGAGTCATATTATAGATTCCTACATAGTCACTGGTTGTATTCCATTATTAGCATTATTTATTTTGATGCTAAAATTCCTCTGGATTTGGCCTGTGTCCATTTTATATGTCACCACATTCTCTGAATACATTCTCACTTCCTAGCACAAAGAGTTATCCCAAACTCATCATATATTTTTCCTACCCCATTAATCATTTCTAAAGAAGTCCTGGTTCTTTTTACTGGAAGATATTTAGAACTAGTATCTCAGCTCTTGGTGTGTATGTCGCTATTGAGTGATCTTGTTTCTAGGTTCTCTCAGCAAAAAAGCAAAGAAATTACACACATACATGCATACATATGCTTATACATGTAAATATGTATATATACATACAAAAAACTTCACACAAATCTTTCACCGTGTGTGTGTGTGTGTGTGTGTGTGTGAATGTGTGTAAAACTTTGACATCACATTCAAATTGATGTTTCCAGTTCCTGTCTATAGTAGGCAGATTAATATTCCCCATTCCCACGTATGTGCACATCCTAATCCCTGAAACCTGTGATACAGGATCTTGAGATGGAAGAGGAATATGGATTACCCAGATAGGCCCAGTGCAATCACAGGGGTCCTATTAATAGGGACAGTCACAGTCATTGTCACCTAAGATGTGGCAATGGAAGCAGAGATTAGACATTTAAAGAGATTTGAGGATGCTACACTGCATTGAAAGAGAAATAAGCCAGGAGCCAGGAATGCAAGCAGCCTCTAGAAGCTAGAAAATGCAAGAAAAGAGATTTTTTTCCCCCATAGCCTGCAGAAGAAATCAGTCATCCTGGACTTTAGTCCATTGAGTCTAATTTTGGATTTTTGACCTCCAGAACTGTAAGATAATTTATATCATTTTAACTGACTACATTTGTGGTAATTTGTTGTAGCAGCAATATAAAGCTAATATATCAATACCTACCAAAGGATCTCACAGTTATTTCCAGATTTCCCCTTCTATATGTGTGTAAACACTTTTTCCAACAGTGAGAAACATGGCTCCTAATGTGCTTATTTTATCTCTCTACTTATTCAATCTGTTTTTCTATCTACTTAATCAATTCATTTATTCATTATGAGTCTTATCTTAATTGATCTTTTCATGCAATTTCAAAGTATCAAATGTTATATAACTTTACATTAAGAATATTAACACCATGTGAGAAAAATTTTGAAGAACAAATAGGATTTAGCCAAGCTATATAAAATAACTTGAGAAAAGGGATAAGCATACAAGAGAGTAGAGGATTTTGGCACACAGAGAGGAAGAGCCTGAATAGGCAAAATCGAATTCTTAGAGAATAAAGTCAGACAAGGTAGAATTGCCAGGGGAAATTTTCCCAGAAAGATTGAGAAATCAAATCAAAGAGAGATGTTCACAGAATTAGGCTTGTCATGTTTTACCAGTTACAGTCTATTTGTGAAAGGAACAGTATATGCTACTAAATTTAGAAAAGATAGTGTCTAGGGAGTAAGAACATAAGCACAAAAGCCAGTGAGAAGGCTACTGCATTAATCTAGGTGAAAACTGCGGTGGCTTGGCCTGCAATATCATTATATTATAGGAACAATGGGAAAAACTGGAAAGATGTGGCATATGTTTGGAGTAGAACTAAAAGGACTAGGTGATGAATGAGTTTTAGAAGTAAAGAAAAAGAAGGAATCAAGGAAACGTGAGAATTGGGCCTTGAGCACTTAGACGCATTCTCTTTACTTTGAAAGATTTTCATGTACTCCTCTTTAAGCCCTACCTCATGTAGTCCATTCAGAGGTTCTCAGGACCTACATTTTTTGAGCTCATCTCGGAGCTAATACACATTATTCTTGCAGACTTCTCCATGCACTGTCAGCTTTTTGCCTATCTTATGTCTAAAGTTAACTACTACTTGTCTGTTTGCATTTTCCAGGGTCTACAATTGGGAGAGTAGACCCATGCCGATTTAACAATTGTTAAATTTATAATTTATATATATAAATTATATAAAACAATTGTTCTTTGTAAAGAACAATGTGTGGGGCTGGGTGCGGTGGCTCATGCCTGTAATCCCAGCACTTTGGGAGGCCAAGGCAGGTGGATCATGAGTTTAAGAGTTTGAGACCAGCCTGGCCAACATGGTGAACATTTTTAGTCTCTATTAAAAATACAAAAATTAGCCGGGTTATTGTGGCACATGACTGTAATCCCAGCTACTCAGGAGGCTGAGGCAGGAGAATCACTTGCATCCAGGAAGCGGAGGTTGCAGTGAGCCGAGATCGCACCACTGCACTCCAGTCTGGGCGATAGAGAGAGATTTCGCCACAAAAAAAAAAAAAAAAAAAGCAAAAAAGAATAATGCAACAAAGGACAATGTGTGGCACAAAGTATGTGCTATATGAAAGTTTCCTGTCTTTGTTTGTTATATTTTATTACTTCTAATTATTTACTATAATTTATTTGCCAGTTTTAGTGGAACAAGAAATAAGCAAATCTTATCAGAAGTCTGAATGTTGTATTTTTACCCCTCGCAGTTCAGGCCAAATCTTGGCACTTGCTTGAAGATTGTTTTATTTTTCAATGTAGTTCTCTTAAGGTAAACTGAGGTTATCGTAAAGACAATATCTGACATTTTACACGTAAGTATGTAATAGTGTAAGTCATTTAGGATAGGGTAAGCCATTATATATATTGCTGTCATCTCCTAAGACAGTCAACCTACTACGGTCTCACAGCTAAATGCACAGCTAAACATGACAGAAAATGGAGTTTTAATGACCTACTCTGGTTAACATTTCTCAAAGTGGTCTTTGGGAATGCTTTTGCAGGATATTAGATACTGGTTAAAAAAATTAAGCTTCATTGTTTTTTAAAAAAAAGGTTTGGTCAGAGTTTGTAAAATTAATGTGAATGTTTAGTGTGCTAATTTTTATTATTAATATCTATCTCAGAAGTGATTATGGGATGGTAAATATTATTTTAAAAATTGCTACCTCATTTGATCACTAAAGTCCTTTATTTCTTTGCATATTTAGTAGGATACTACACTATGAAAAATATGGATACAGACTTAACTTCATCTAGTGGCGCTCCAGTATAACCATGAGTGGATACCGCTTTCCTATTCTGGACTGAAGATCACAATGTTAATAGAATTTACACAAATCTCAAGTCAAGTATATTCCACTCGGAGTCAGAGACATCACAGGTTAGAATAATTGTAATTTCCCTATAAGGTTTTGTAACTGTAGGAAAACAATTATGACTCAAAAATAGTTATCCTCAGGGACTACAACTCTTTGACATGTCTCCAGTGAATGCCAATGTTTTCAAAACTACAGAAGGCATTCTCCCAGCTTGGGTAACACATATTTCTAATTATATAAGCAGTACAGTATTTTTCATAGCCTTGGAACATCCTAAAGGAGGAAGAAACTAGAGTTTACATGGCTAGTTCATCACTGTTGTAAGCTCATGCTAACAGATAGAAGTGGACTTTGAAAGAATATTTATGTAATTTGTGAGACATGATGACTAACTCCACAGTAGAGGAACTTTTGGGGACAACAGGCTGCTTCTATGACTGATGCTTCTTAGGTACCAAGCTTTAAAAAATAAGACTAATTTTTATAAAATTTTATTAAGGTATAAGTTCTACAATTATTTTTATCTGAGATATCATCAGAGTGGGTGGATGAGAGAAGGGGATTAAGAGCAGACGAGCCAAGTATAATGTGTTAGAGAATGCTCTTGCTGATTAAATTTTAATCTCCAGAAACCCCAGCAAACTGGGAAGTATATCAGGCTAGCCACCAATTCTGAAGCTAGCATTGCTTTGAAAACTATCAGATAGCACGTTCATTGTACAGACACTACTATTGTTATTATAATATCAGCAGAGCCAATGTTACTGTCTTGGAACTTCTAATTTGGGAAATCCTAACTGACATGTTTCATGATTCTATCATTGCTTAAGCAACCCATTTCACTTTTGATAAAACTGGTAAGCCCAGAAAGCTCTTTGCACAAATTGAAATATATCTATATATTAATAGATAAATTTCATATATATATGCATGATAATTAACCCAAAATTTGCTAGAATGTAGGGAGATAATGAAACATAGAATGAATGTATTAATAAAAATTCAGAATAATCCTATATTCAAAATACAGTTTGAGAAAGAATATCATTTTTCTGACATCAAAGGTATAATTTCAAGAAATAAAAAAAAATTGTTTTGCCATATGTCCATTTCATGTTTATTTCTAAAAATAAAATACGAATTCTTTGCTCTACTGGGAAGTCATCTGACAATCACTGTCCTTGGGAAATGGCCCTGCCTACAGTCCCCTAATTAGGAAAGCTCTGGACAAGTCATTGTCCAGACATTGTTTGCAATATTTTACATTAAACGCACAAGAATGGAGAGTTGGGGGTAGAGATGTGGCAAGAATGAGGATTTACCAGCTGTGTATATGAGAGCCAATAAAATTATTCTTTCAGTCAACAAACATTATACACCTTTTATGTGATAGGTATTGTACTATGTGCTAGTAAACAAGACTGGTATTTACATTCAAATGGGATGAGCCAGTCCAGACAAATCAATAACTACATGAATAATTTGGCATAAATAAAACTTGATAATGGGATGGGATATAATGTAAATGCTGTATAGAAAGTGTAGGCATAGTAGGAAAAAGCCTATTGAAAGTAGTGATATTGAACTGAGGCCTAACTGATGATGACTAGCTAGCTCCAGGAGAACATTCTAGGAAAAGCAAACAGTGAGTGCTACAGTAAAAACTAAACAAACAAAAAACTATAACTCTTGTGGGATACCTTATAAATCTTCTATGATCACTTGTTAAAAGGCTCCTGATAATTAAACTGAAGTTAGAATCATGGGTTGACTGTTTCAGGAATTGGCCGCAATTTACCTAATAGGTTACCCCATTCTCAATCAGTTTAGACAATTACATTCTGATCTTTAACACATTAGGCTTTGGTTTTCACAATAATCTCAGGTTACCTTTAGAGAAAAACTCCCTGAAAAAGGAAAATGATCCTGATTCAGGTGCCTCAATTCAGTCTGAAGTAGGAGGAACAAAAGATACAGAATTTATGTTCTTCCATTTGTTTTGTGTCCTCTTTTATTTCACTGAGCAGTGGTTTGTAGTTCTCCTTGAAAAGGTCCTTTATATCCCTTGTAAGTTGGATTACTAGGTATTTTATTCTCTTTGAAGCAATTGTGAATGGAAGTTCATTCATGATTTGGTTCTCTGTCTGTTACTGGTGTAAAGGAACACTTGTGATTTTTGCACATTAATTTTGTATCCTGAGACTTTGCTGAAGTTGCTTATCAGCTTAAGGAGATTTTGGGCTGAGATGATGGGGTTTTCTAAATAAACAATCATGTCATCTGCAAACAGGGACAATTTGACTTCTTCTTTTCCTAACTGAATACCCTTGATTTCTTTCTCTTGCCTGATTGCCCTGCCAGAACTTACAACACTATGTTGAATAGGAGTGGTGAGAGAGGGCATCCCTGTCTTGTGCCAGTTTTCAAAGGGAATACTTCCAGTTTTTGCCCATTCAGTGTGATATTGGCTGTGGGTTTGCATAAATAGCTCTTATTATTTTGAGATACGTTCCATCAATACCAAATTTATTCAGAGTTTTTAGCAAGAAGGGCTGTTGAATTTTGTCAAAGGCCTTTTCTGAATCTATTGAGATAATCATGTGGTTTTTGTCTTTGGTTCTGTTTATATGCTGGATTACGTTTATTGATTTGCATATGTTGAACCAGCCTTTCATCCCAGGGATGAAGTCCACTTGACCATGGTGGATAAGCTTTTTGATGCGCTGCTGGATTCGGCTTGCCAGTATTTTATTCAGGATTTTTGCGTCGATGTTCATCAGGGATATTGGTCTAAAATTCTCTTTTTTGTTGTTGTGTCTCTGCCAGGCTTTGGTATCAGGATGATGTTGGCCTCATAAAATGAGTTAGGGAGGATTCCCTCTTTTTCTATTGATTGGAATAGTTTCAGAAGGAATGGTACCAGCTCCTCCTTGTACCTCTGGTAGAATTCAGCTGTGAATCCATCTGGTCCTGGACTTTTTTTGGTTGGTAGGCTATTAATTATTGCCTCAATTTCAGAGCCTGCTATTGGTCTATTCAGGGATTCAACTTCTTCCTGGTTTAGTCTGGGGAGAGTGTAAGTGTCCAGGAAATTATCCATTTCTTCTAGATTTTCTAGTTTATTTGCATAGAGGTGTTTATAGTATTCTCTGATGGTAGTTTGTATTTCTGTGGGGTCGGTGGTGATATCCCCTTTATCATTTTTTATTGCGTCGATTTGATTCTTCTCTCTTTTCTTCATTAGTCTTGCTAGCGGTCTATCAATTTTGTTATCTTTTCAAAAAACCAACTCCTGGATTCATTGATTTTGTGGAGGGTTTTTTGTGTCTCTATCTCCTTCAGTTCTGCTCTGATCTTAGTTATTTCTTGCCTTCTGCTAGCTTTTGAATGTGTTTGCTCTTGCTTCTCTAGTTCTTTTAATTGTGATGTTAGAGTGTCAATTTTAGATCTTTCCAACATGCTCATGGATAGGAAGAATCAATATCCGAAAAATGGCCATACTGCCCAAGATAATTTATACATTCAATGCCATCCCCATCAAGCTACCAATGAGTTTCTTCACAGAATTGGAAAAAAACTGCTTTAAAGTTCATATGGAACCAAAAAAGAGCCCGCATTGCCAAGACAATCCTAAGTCAAAAGAACAAAGCTGGAGGCATCACGCTACCTGACTTCAAACTATACTACAAAGCCACAGTAACCAAAACAGCATGGTACTGGTACCAAAACAGAGATATAGACCAATGGAACAGAACAGAGTCCTCAGAAATAATACCATACATCTACAGCCATCTGATCTTTGACAAACATGAGAACAACAAGAAATGGGAAAAGGATTCCCTATTTAATAAATGGTGCTGGGAAAACTGGCTAGCCATAAGTAGAAAGCTGAAACTGGATCCTTTCCTTACTCCTTATACGAAAATTAATTCAAGATGGATTAGAGACTTAAATGTTAGACCTAATACCATAAAAACCCTACAGGAAACCCTAGGGAATACCATTCAGGACATAGGCATGAGCAAGGACTTCACGTCTAAAACACCAAAAGCAATGACAACAAAAGCCAAATTGACAAATGGGATCTAATTAAACTAAAGAGCTTCTGCACAGCAAAAGAAACTACCATCAGAGTGAACAGGCAACCTACAGAATAGGAGAAAATTTTTGCAATCTACTCATCTGACAAAGGGCTAATATCCAGAACCTACAAAGAACTCAATCAAATTTACGAGAAAAAAACAAACAACCCCATCAAAAAATGGGCAAAGGATATGAACAGACATTTCTCAAAAGAAGACATGCATACAGCCAACAGACACATGAAAAAATGCTCATCATCACTGGCCATCAGAGAAATGCAAATCAAAACCACAATGAGATACCATCTCACACCAGTTAGAATGGAAATCATTAAAAAGTCAGGAAACAACAGGTGCTGGAAAGGATGTGGAGAAATAGGAACACTTTTACACTGTTGGTGGGATTGTAAACTAGTTCAACCATTATGGAAAACAGTATGGCGATCCCTCAAGGATCTAGAACTAGAAGTACCATATGACCCAGCCATCCCATTACTGGTTGTATACCCAAAGGATTATAAATTATGCTGCTATAAAGACACATGCACACGTATGTTCATTGCGGCACTATTCGCAATAGCAAAGACTTGGAATGAACCCAAATGTCCATCAGTGACAGACTGGATTAAGAAAATGTGGCACATATACACCATGGAATACTATGCAGCCATAAAAAAGGATGAGTTTGTCCTTTGTAGGGACATGGATGCAGCTGGAAACCATCATTCTCAGCAAACTATCGCAAGAACAGAAAACCAAACACTGCATGTTCTCACTCATAGGTGGGAACTGAACAATAAGATCACTTGGACTCGGGAAGGGGAACATCACACACCGGGGCCTATTATGGGCAGGGGGGAGGGGGGAGGGATGGCATTGGGAGTTATACCTGATGTAAATGATGAGTTGATGGGTGTGGCACACCAACTTGGCACAAGTATACATATGTAACAAACCTGCACCTTATGCACATGTACCCTAGAACTTAAAGTATAATAATAATTAAAAAATAAATTTTAAAAAAAGATATGAAATTTAGATTGTGTTTTTCTTTTTCTTTTTCTCTCTCTCTCTTTTTTTTTTGTTTTTGTTTTTGTTTTTGAGATTGAGTCTCACTCTGTCACCCAGGCTGGAGTGGCAATGGTATGGTCTTGGCTCACTACAACCTCCACCTCGTGGGTTCAAGTGATTCTCCTGTCTCAGCCTCCTGAGTAGCTGGGATTACAGGCACACACCACCACGCCCAGCTAATTTTTGTATTTTTAGTAGAGACAGGATTTCACCATGTTGGTCAGGCTGGTCTTAAACTCTTGACCTCAGGTGATCCACCAGCTTCAGCCTCCCAAAGTCCTGGGATTACAGGTGTGAGTCTTCTTATATTAAATATGTGCTGCTATGGTATGAGTGCTTGTGTCTCTCTGAAAATTCGTATGTTAAAACCTAATCCCAAAGGCAATGGTATTAAGATGTAGGGCCTCTAGAAGGTGATTTCATTAATGCCATGTAAAAGAGGTTTCAGAGGGCCTATTTATCCCTTCCACCATTTGAGAACACATAGAAGGCATCTCTGAGGAATAAGTGCTCACCAGACACCTAATGTGCTAATGCCTTGATCTTGGACTTCCCACCCTCCAGAACTGTCAGCAATAAATTTCTGTTGTTTATAAATTACCCAGTCAAAGGTATTTTGTTATAGCAGCCAGAATAGATCAAGGCATGTACACTGACTCATGCTTTCTTATTTCTAATCCCTTTAAAACTAGCAAAGAAATGACAGTAGGGAATTTGAAAAGATAACCCACAAGAACAAGTAATACAAAATATCAAAATAAGAATAGTAACTAACACTTATATAACACATACTTTGTTCCAGGCATTATTTTAAGTGCTTTACCTATAATAACAACCAATAATAGATGTACCCACAATTCTGAAATCCTAAAATGGCAGATAAGCAACTGGTACCTGACTAGAACTGAGATATGAGAAAAACTGAGGATGCATAGAAAAGCCAACAAGAATGATGCTTATCAGTCCACAGAACCAAGAACAATTCAGAAGTTGTCGACACTAAAAACCCGTAAGTAAACTGCATGGATTGGGACATAAACAGGATTAACTGAAAAACTTAAAGTAATGGGAACTCTCCAATGCACCAAAATGCTCAAGGTGTTATTCCCACTTTTGCTTGGTTCTTTTTCTCCCCTCACTCTTAAAAGCAATTCATCACCTAGTTCTTTCAACTCTACTCCCAATAAATGCCAAATCTTTCCCATTTTCACCATTGTTTTTTTGAAACGGGGTCTTACTGTCACACAGGCTGGAATGCAGTGGTGCGATCTCTGCTCAATGAAACCTCCACCTCGCAGGCTCAAGTGATCCTCCCATCTCAGCCTCCTGAGTGGCTGATACTACAGGTGCATGCCACAATACCCAGCTCTTTTTTTTTTTTTTTTTTTTTTGCATTTTTGGTAGAGACAGAGTTTCACCATGTTGCCCAAGCTGGTCTTGAACTCCTGTGCTCAAGCAATCCACCCACCTCAGCCTCCCAAAGTGCTGGGATTACAGGTGTGAGCCACTGTGCCCGGCCCTTCACCATTCTTATTTCCAATGTTACACCAAGCCACAGTCCTCTCTCACATAGATCACAGCCATGACTCCTAACTGGCCTTTCTTCTTGTACTTTTACTACTTTACACTCCATCCTCCACGGAGAAGTTTGAGTGATTTACAAATGGAAAAATGGATCACATCACACTATTGTTTAAACAATCTGATGATTTATATCAAACTCAGAAAAAAATCCAAACTTTAAAACCAGGGTTATGAGATTCTGTATGGTCCACCTACATCTTTGATCTTTTCTTTTTCCACTGTTAACCAGGCCATCTTCTCATTCTAAAAACCTGACAGTCTCATCTTGCCTTAGAATCCTGGTAGCAGTTCTCCCTATGCCTTTCCAGGGACGGTTTCTAATTGTCTGCTAGTTATTTGCTGACATGTTACTTCATCAGGGATGCTTTCTGTATGGACATTCTGAAGTCTCCTACTCTATACTGATTCCTTCTCTGCATTGCCTATTATTATGTCTTGAAGCTTTTTCTTTTTAGAGAAGTAGTTTGTTTTGTTCTTAAGTATATCAAATAAGACTTTTCTTTAAATCTCAGAATCTCAAAAAAAACTTAATCTCCTAAAGACTTACAATAATATAAACTTTGCCAAGCACCTTACATCATATACTGCATGGTGGAAAATGAGGAAGTTTATCTTGGACCAGAGCATTTGTCTGTGTCCTTCTGGGTACAGTTAACAGACCCATTGACTCTCATCCAAAACTATGTACTCATATTATCAGGTATTGCAGGTAATATTTTGCCTCAATTTGCCCCTTTGTTGATACAGTCATTTTATTTTAATTGAAACCCCTCAGAGATAACAATGCATTTTTCATACATTTAAATTTATTTCTATTACATTTACCATTTTGCGTTTTCTCATTTTACTTTAATTTTTAAAAATTTTCTCCATTTACTTTTTAATTTTCAAATGTGTGTTTCCCATATCTACTGCTGTGGAAATTACCTACTATAGTGTTTTAGTGGTAAATTCTCTCTCTTTCTCTCTCTCTCTCTCTCTCTCTCTCTCTATATATATATATATATATATAAAAAATACTTCATGAGAGTCTAAAGTTCACCAGTAACTCAACCCACTTCCTCAGTACTGTGAGGCCCCTAAAATATCAATTATTATGTTTTATGGTATTATTGACCATTAGTTGAGATTTATATTTATTTACCAGCCCAAGATATTATTCATTATTGTTTTTATTTACTCACATTTTATTTTCTTATTCTGCATTCTATTTTGCATATTAGGCCTTCAGTCTAAGTATTTTCCATATTTACACTGTATAAGTATGAAAATATAATGCTTTATACTATCCTCAAATTTTATTTTTTATAATGTCACCTAGTTAGTGTTTCCTGGTACATTAAAAAAAAAACTCAGCTTTTTATTCTCTGCAAATGTCTTCATTTCACATTAAAGATGGCTTTTTCACAAAGTATGCAATTCTGAATGGACAGTGATTTCTTCTCTATAATTTGGAGATATTTGTACCACTATCTGATAGCTTCCACTGTTACTCTTGAGAAGTTAGCTATCTGTTTAATTACTGTTTATTTGTAGGTAATCATTTCTCTTTCTGGATGCTTTTCAGAGTTTTTCTTGTCTTAAATTCTGCAGTTTTACTATAATGGGTCTAGATATGTGTTTTCATTTATGTGTTTGACATTCATTGAGCTTCCTGAAATTGAAGATTTATGTCTTTCAACAGTTCAGTAAGCTTCCACCATTGTCTCCATTTTTCTTTTTCTAGATTTCCAATTAGACATGTTAAAGTTTCTCATGATGTCCTTTATATGTTAGCCTAGTCTTCAGAGTTTTTAATTTACTGTTTTCTGTTATATTTTGCATTTTTATTCAGATTTATATTCAAGCTCATTAGTCTCTTCATCTATGTTGATTCTCTGGTTTAACAGTGAACTTTTTATGCTAATGATTTCATTACTATATATGAATATGCTCATGTGGTTCCTTTTCAGATTTCCTTGCTTTTTATTTATTATCTTTATGCTCATATTTTCAAACACATTTCTTGACATAAATCACATTATAATAGTCTACATTTGATAATTCAATATCTGAAGCCTTTCTGCAACTTTTAGTTTTGCCAATGCATGTCCATTGTAGTTTGTTCCATATATTGTGTGTATTGTTATTTGTGGAAATGTGGAATTTTGAATATTCAAGTTATTTTATTAATGGAAATTCAACAAGGCCTACACTGAGTATGATTTTCTCCAGGATATTTTTGTTTTCTTTCAAGTGCACAGAGGCAGTACCAACTACTGTAAATGCATTCTTCCTTTGAGACTTTCTGGGATGAATCTAAGAATTTTTAATGTCGAATTTTTTCTCCTCCTCACTGAGCCACAGCCAAGACAAACAAATTCTCTTGCCTTCATTGTGGAACATATTTCCTCTAGCCCATTCTCTCAGTCATGATACAAGTAATTCTGCTCTGCATGGCTCCTATGAGGACAAATTTCAGTTACCCCAATTTAATTAAATAATACCAGTTCCCCAACAACACAGTTGAAAATTCCCTATCAATATCTATTAACTATTTGGAGTTAAATAAAATACAGAATCCGTTGCTAGCCCTTTACTCCACAAATTATTGCCAAAATAACAGTTGCACATCAGGATTCATGACCAATTACGTGACTTCTTTCAAAATTGTTATTTTTTTTTTTTTATTCAACTTTTAGCAGTAGATTCTTTCCCTAAGGAGAGATCTATATTTTTGGAGGGGGTAGGGGTGTGAATAAGCTTTGAGAAACATATTTGGTTGCAGACAGTGATGCCTTCGAAGGACATGTTTCAAGAAAATGCACAAGTTCCCTTTACCAAACTGCTGAGTTTTATTTTTATGAACTGAGGTAAACGATTTTTTCAGAACAAGGGTGGAAAATTAAAGTAAGAGATGCTTGAATGGAAAGAATACAGATCTATATAATGTGAAATGTAAAGTTCCTTTATTTATTTGCCTGTGATGTGAATATTTTGCCTGTCTTTTTAAGTATTTAATCAATTTTGTATCAATGGGTTTCAAAATTGGGTCTGTTTAGGTGACTGTTACTAAAAACTAAAAGCAACTTGGTAAAGCTTGAAGTGGGGAGTAAGTGAAGGCTGTTGTTGAAAAGTTCATGGATGTGTGTAATTATTTAACTCTTTTTCACTCACGTACAATGACTTCTTATCATTTGGTAATCAAATACATGCTCTTTGGCATTCAAGATGAAGTGTGAATTGAACGTATCTTAAAGTCCACTGTCAAGTAAAATGCCTTTTCTTCTAGGCTGTAGTTTTATTCCCTTTACCATTTTTAACATCATGCTGTTCTTTGAATTGTGGGAATATGAATGCATATAGTTTGGAATGCATACTTTTCTTCTCTCCAGAAAAACTCCATTCTCCTGTCATCCTCACAGAGTAAAAGCAATGCAAAAATTAACTTCTGAATTTCAATCTATACTCATTGTTTTTTTGTTGTTGTTGCTGCTGCTGCTTGTTTCTTTTCATGGGGTCTTGGGAATTATATTATCTTCTCAAGCCAAAAATAATCTATACTTCTGCTAGTCTGTGACAGCTTTGCAATTATGTTGCTGCTGGATTTTTTTCTCTTATTGCCTCATGCATACATATCTTGGCTCTCCTTTTCTCCATTCAAAAGCTAAGCTGTAAACTACCTGGGCATAAAAACATGTCATGATTTTTGCCCTCTAAAATGTCTATCAACACATGAGTTTACAGAAGATGGGGAGAAAATTCTGCTGAATCTGCCATTGTTTGAGGATTTTAAGTGTTGTAGCCAACAATAACTCACTGATTCATTCAGGCTTGTAAACATTTCATTTTGCCACCAAATGCCAAATATTTATTGAGAACTTATTATTTGTAGATGAATACATTTCTGGACATTTGTATAACTATATAATCTACCAGCGGAAAGAGTTCCTTATACCAGGGTCCTTAACTCTGAGACAACAGACTGGTACCAGTCCATGGTCTATTAGGAATCTGGCAGTAGAGCAGGAGGTGAGTGGCAGGCAAGTGAGCAAAACTGAGCTACACGTCCTGTCAGATCTGTGGCAGCACTGGAGTCCCATAGGGGCACAAACCCTACTGTGAACTGCACATGTGAGTGATCTAGATTGTGCACTCCCTATGAGAATCTAATGCCTGATGATCTGTCACTGTCACCCATCATCTCCAGATGAGACTGTTTAGTTGCAGGAAAATAAACTCAAGGCTCCCACTGATTCCACATTATGATGAGTATGTAATAATAATAGAAATAAAGTGCACACGACCAGGCATGGTGGCTCACGCCTGTAATCCCAGCACTTTGGGAGGCCAAGGCAGGCAAATCACTTGAGCTCAGAAGTTCAAGACCAGCTTGGCCAACATTGTGAAACCCTGTCTCTACTAAAAATACAAAAAGTAACCAGGCATGGTGGTGTGCACCTGTAGTCCCAGTTACTCAGGAGACTGAGTCAGGAGAATTGCTTGAGCAGAGGTTGCAATGAGCCAACATCATGCCACTGCACTCCAGCCTGGGCGACAGAGCAAGACTCTGTCTCAAAACAAAGCAAAACAAAACAAAAAGAAATAAAGTGCACAATAAATCTAATGCACTTGAATCATCCTGAAACCACCTCCACTTTCCCTGTCTGTGGAAAAATTGTCAAAAAGGCTGGAGATAGCTGCCTTATACTTTCATAGAATAGAAGTCCATCAATTGATCATGGCCAACATCTCAATTTCAAAAGCCACACTGAAAAAAAAATAATTAAAATGGCAAATGATTATTACTCATTTTTGTTTCCCTTTATCAGAAACTTATTTGTTCCCTCCTAATGTCCAAGTTCTGTTATCTTTAAGATACCAATATTAAAAAATGATTCCAGTAGTAGACAAAAGCCTTAAAAGAAAACAGGTCTTCAGTAATCTTCAGTAATTCTAGTTGTGGGTCACTTCACTTCTAAGACCTATACAGGACTAACAAACAGCTCTCTTTGCCCCAACCATATCAAATCCCGAATGTGTATTATATTTCAACTGCTGAACATGATTTTTATTACCTCAAATAATATTTGATGCATAAATGATTTCTTTGCCACTCAAATAACAATAGAAATGAGAAAGAAACTGAGAATACCATAAAAGGAATATAGATCTTAAAGACAGTCTACCATATATGCAAATTCATTTCTACTTTAATTTACTCATGTTTATATATGAGTACCTGGAAAACACAAGTACTAATGACATTGTGAACCTGGAAGCATGTAATGTCTCTTAGGATCAACAAAAGCTGATACCATTTATATACTTTGCTGGGGTGGATGTGGAGGCACTACCTATTAATATGATTTAAATCTATATAAAAATTAAAGCAGCAATAAGTCTTGAAAATAGAAAGTATAAAAACTATAAACTTCAGACTTGTTATATTCAATCATCTTTTTTGGAAACTTACTTGTTGCTTGCTCCTTAATTGCTAAGATTTGTTAACACAGAATGCCTGTTCTTCCATGTTCTTATCTGCAAAAGACTTTTTACCAAACTGTTCATTACTTTCAAATTAATTTATATTTAAAAACTTACTATGTACGATGTATGCATGCCAACGTGTTTATGTCTTTGTGTGTGGGTAAAACAATTTGATCTTTATGACACTGTAAGCCCGGTGTGATTATATTTCATTTCCTAGATTTGACTAAACTGATACATATACCTGTAACTTGTTGGGGATCACAAAAGTAAGCAGTATTAGGACTACATAAGAACCAGAACTATTTAGTCCTAGAATCTAAATTATTACCTGATGTATTCATCTGTTTTCACACTGATATAAAGAAATACCTGAAATGGGGTAATGTATAAAGAAAAGCAGTTTAATTGACACACAGTTTCACATGCCTGGGGAGGCATCAGGAAATTACAATCATGGTGGAAGGCAAAACAGAAGCAGATATGTTCTTCACAAGGTGGCAGGAGAGAGAAGTGTGAAGAGCAAAGAAGGAAGAGCCCCTTATAAAACCATCAGATCTCATTAAGAACTCATTTGCTGTTATGAAAACAGCATGGGGGAACTGTCCCCATGATCCAATCACCTCCCACAGGGTTCCTCCCTCGACATGTGGGGATTATAGGGATTACAATTTGAGATGAAATTTAAATGGGGAAACATATCCAAACCATATCACCTAATACTACTCTATAACTACCAACAGTAAAGAGTTGCGATTGTTAAAAAACACCATTTGCATTTATGTATGTGTGTGTCTGCCCATATGTACATAATTGCCATGCATTCATATGTATAAATCTCTTGGAATAATGAACAGAATAAACCAATGTGATGAAAGTTGTAATTTCTAGGTAGTAAAAGTTAATTTATGATCAATTTTATGTTATCCTTTATGTTTTGGGGATTTTTTTTCAAGTAATCTATAACATATTGCTTTTCTTCCACACAACATGTTTGAAAAATCTGATATTTATAATATGAATATAAATGTTCAAAGTGAAATGGCCAAACTATCTAAGATTTCAACTATTCACTCTGCCACTTTATGACCTCTTTCCTTGTTTAATGTTATATCTTTGGCACCAATCACCATTTGTTCAATATGTTAAGCATGTCCTTTACTTAGTCTTTCTCTGCCACCAGAATACTAACTTCCTCAGTATCAAAAATTTTTGTATGTTTGGTGTACTGCTCTACTTAGAACAGTACCTGGTGCATCCTAGCAAATCAATAAATATTTCTTTGATAAAATAATTGAGATAGTATAAAAGGCACTATTACTTAATTATTGAGGCATGAACTAATAGGAAAATGTACCCAGTGAAGATGCTTTACAAAAGAGCAGTATTCTCTTCTACAAAAAGAACAATTCTTCAGTTAGGTTAATTAACATAGGTCTGACTTTTCATCGTGAAATGGACATAAAGGCTATTGTAATGGTTCGTTCTCATGCTGGTAATAAAGACATACCTGAGACTGGATATTTCATAAAGGAAAGAGGTTTAATTGACTCAGAGTTCAGCATAGCTGGGGAGGTCTCAGGAAACTTACACTCATGGCAGAGGGGGAAGCAAACCTGTCCTTCTTCACAAGGCAGCAGGAAGGAGAATAATGAGAGCTGAGCAAAGGGGGAAATTCCTTATAAAACTATCAGATCCCATGATAATTTACTATAACAAGAAGAGCATAGGGAAAACCACCCCCATGATTCAATTACCTCCCACCTGGTCCCTCTCACAACATGTGGGGATTATAGGAACTACAATTCAAGATGAGATTTGGGTGGGGACACCACCAAACCATATCATTCCATCCCTGGCCCTCCCAAATCTCATGTTCCCATATTTCAAAACACAATCATGCCCTCCTAATAATCCCCCAAAGTCTGAACTTATTCCAGCATTAACTGAAAAGTCCAAGTCCAAAGCATCATCTGATACAAGGCAAGTCCCTTCCACCTATGAGCCTGCACAATCAATAACAAGTGAGTTCCTGCCTAGATACAATGGGCTTAGAGGCATTGGGCAAATACACCAGCTCCAAATAAGAGAAATTAGCCAAAACAAAAAGGCCACGGGTCTCATACAAGTCTGAAATCAAATAGGGCAGTCATTAAACCTTAAAGTTCCAAAATGTTCTCCTTTGACTCCATGGCTCATATCCATATCATGATGATGCAAGAAGTGGGCTCCCACAGCCTTGGGCAGTCACTCCCTTGTGACGTTGCAGGATATAATCCCTCTCCTGGCTGCTCTCTTAGGCTGGCGTTGAGTGCCTGCAGCTCTTCCAGGAGCATGGTGCAAGCTGTTGGTGGATCTACCATTCTGGGTCTGGAGGAGGATGGTCCTCTTCTTACAGCTCCATAAGGTTGTCCCTAGTGGGACTCTGTGGGGGGGGGGTTCCAAGCCTATATTTCTTTTCCATACTGCAGAGGTTCTTCATGAGGGCCCCACCCCTGCAGCAAACTTCTGCCTGGACATCCAGGCATTTCCAAGCATCTTCTGAAATCTTCACAGAGGTTCCCAAAATGCAATTCTTGTCTTCTGTGCACCCACTGGACCAATCCCATGTGGAAGCTGCCAAGGCGTGTCGCTTGCACACTCTGAAGCAATGGCCCAAGATGTACCTCGGCCCCTTTTACCCATGGCTGGAGCTGAAGCAGATGGGATACAGGACGCCATGTCCTGAGACTGCACAGAGCTGGGTGCCCCTTGGCCTGGTCCACTGAAGAATTTTTTCCTATCTAAGCCTCCAGGCCTGTGATGGGAGGGGCTGCTGTGAAGGACTTTGACATACCCTGAAGACATTTTCCCCATTGTCTTGGTGATTCACATTCGATTCCTCATTACTTATGCAAATTGCTGCAGCAGGCTTGAATTTCTCCCCAGAAAATGGATTATTCTTTTCTATTGCATCACGAGACTGCAAATTTTCCAAATTTTATGCTCTGCTGCTTCTTGAATGATTTGCTGCTTAGAAATCTCTCTGCCAGACATCCTAAATCATGTCTCTCAAGTTAAAAGTTTCATTGCTCTCTAGGGCAGGGACAAAATGCTGCCAGTCACTCTGCATAACAACAGTGATCTTAACTCCAGTTTCAAACAAGTGCCTTATCTCCATCTGAGACACCTCAGCCTGGACTTTATTGTCCATATTACTAACAGAATTGTGGCCAAAGCCATCAACAAGTCTCTAGGAAGTTCCAAACTTTCCCACATCTTCCTGTCCTTTGAGCCCTCCAAGCTTTAGGAAGTTTCAAACTTTCTAACATTTTCCTGTTTTCTTCTGAACCCTCAAAACTGTTCCAACCTCTACCTGTTACCCAGTTCCAAAGTCGCCTCCACATTTTCAGGTATTTTTACAGCAGTGCCCCACTCTCTGTGGTACCAATTTACTGTATTAGTTCACGCTCATGTTGCTAATGAAGACATACATGAGACTGGGTGATTTATAAAGAAAAGAGGTTTAATGGACTCAGCATGACTGGGGAAGCCTCATGAAGCTTATAATCATTGTGGAAGGGGAAGCAAACATGTCCTTCTTTACATGGCAGCAGGAAAAAGATTAATGGGAGCTGAGCAAAGGCAAAAGCCCCATATAAAACCATCAGATCCCATTAAAACTTATTATCAGGAGAATAACATGGGGAAAACCATGCCCATGATTCCATTACCTCCCACTGGGTCCCTCCTACAACGTGTGGGGATTATGGGAACTACAATTCAAGACTAGATATGGGGGAGAACACAGCCAAATCATATCAGCTATCAATTGATTTTTAAGGTTTTTAATCATTCCTAGTACATAGGCTGTTCTAAATAGGGTAATTTAATTAACATCCAAGAACAAGGTTTAATGCTCACATCAAGAGCAGTCTGACTATGAAGAGGAAAAGAAAAGAATGTTCACCTGCTTGATTTCATTTCCTTTTTGTACACTCAGCAGGGTTCAGGAAATTGAACCACTGATGGTAACAAATTGAACATCTTTGAGTATCCAAGGATAACTCCCAAATGATGATGCAGTGTTACACCAAACTGGGAAGATTCCAATTTAGAAAATAACAGTAAACAATAGAGTATTCAATAGTGTTTGAAGAAAAAAAAATGTAAGGAGATACTTTCTTTAAACAGGGATAGAACAGATAAAATAAGGATACAGTTAAAGGGATTAATTGGGTTAAGTATTTAATTTTTTAGTATTGTTAACAAACAAAATCAGACCATATTGAAATAAAGCTCAAACTGGAGAAGTATCAAGGGCATTAGAAAAAAGGTAAAGAAGAAAAAGGGAAAAACTTGATAACTGACAGAATATGTTTTCCTATTTTAAAAATCAGAAAATATTTAAAAATTAGTTTTATATAATACCTCTTAGCCTCAGATCTCTCATATTGAAACAAATTTTGAAAAGGAGAAGTGGTAGGAAAAGGATGAGGAGAATGAGTAGGGGAAGAAGGAGAAGGAGGAGGAGGTGAGAGAGAGGAGGAGGAGAACACTGAAAATTAGAAAATATCAAAGAGAAATGGTATAGTTTCCTTGACATTTTAATGTTTCCAGATGGCATCGATTTTGAAAGAGTTCCTAAATGCCCTTTTGAAATCTGATAAGAATTTCAGAAATGCAGCTTCTGTTTTCTTTTTTATTTATTTTTTTTTTTGCCACTTTTACTCTACTCACCTCCACACTTCCAACACACACATTGATAGGCATGCATGCACATACATACCCACACAGACTTATATGGCTTCAAAAGATTTCTATTGCTTTAGAGTTAAATTTAGCTGACTTATAATTTTTAAAAATGAAACCTTATTTGTTCTTATGAATATAGACCTTGTCAATTGGTGAGGGGGGAATGAAATTGCCTATGACATGACTGTAGATCTTCAGGCTTTTTGAACCATAAAGTAGAATGAATAGTTGATAAAAATTTTACATGGATTAACCAGTTTACCTTGAATATTTATATACATATTATAAACATTACATTTTAAAATAGGTTGTTTCATGGAAATAAAAGCTGTGCATTTTTATTATAGAGTACTTGGGAAAAAACAAAAAATATAAAGATAATATCAAAAATCACTATATAGAAATTACAACTTTTAGTGACTGATGTATTTCTTTCTAGCTATTTTTCCAGACCTAAAGATTTATACATACCAATGAACACATGCACACACACACACACACACAAACACACACTTTTCCCTTCCCTCCTCTGTCTCTCTTCCTCTGTCTCTCTGTATCTCTCAATCTGTCTGTCTCTATCCCTTCTTCTCCCCTACCCTTTCTTTTTTCTCTTTCCATCTTCCTTTCCTTACACATATGGCACTGGTCAAAGGTACTATTATTCCATATAAACTAGGTAAAAATCAAAAACTAATTTTGCCAATTCTATTATTTTCAGGAAATGTACGATTTTATTTTTGAAATTACATTCATATTGAGGTTGATGTAAACTTTGATACAAATATAATTTATAAACTTAAGTTAGAGTTGGTTTATAATTACTATAGGAAATCTACAGCTCATCATTTCTTCAAGCTTACTCTATAAAAAACTGAAGAGCTATCTATCATTATGTATTTGTATTCACAGTGATGAAGCAGAGAGCTCTCTCAGCACTTTTGGACAATAATTCTCTGTCACCAAGATTTGTTGCTCACTCAGGTGGAATTTAATGGTTATATATTTCAGGATTTCATCTGGAGAGAGAAATATAGACTATGCTATCTCTTAGAAAAACAGCATGGCCTTTCAGGTATGCATAGGGGAACGATACAGTGTGAATGTTTGTCCTCATCCATACCTCATGTTGAATTGCAATCCCCAGTATGAGAGGTGGGACCTAGTGGGAGGAGATTTGAATCATGGGGGTGGATTTCTCATGAATGGTTTAGTGCCATCCCCTTGGTGCTGTCCTCATGATTGTAATTTCTAATGAGATCTGGTTGTTGTAAAGTGTGGTGCTTCCCCTGCCCCACTTTCTTTTGCTCCTGCTTTCTCCCTATGGCATATCTGCTTCCTCTTCACCTTGTGCTAAGACTGAAAGTTCCTTGATGCTTCACTAGAAGCCAAACAGATGTCATCGCCATGCTTCCTTTACTGTATGCTTCCATGCAGTAAAGCCTGCAGAAACACAAGCCAATTAGACATCTTTTCTTTAAAAATTACCCAGCCTCAAGTATTTCTATGTAGAAATACAAGAACAACCTGACACAGAAATTTGGTACTGAGGAGTTGGGCATTAATATAAAGATAGCTGAACATGTAGAAGTGGCTTTGGAACTGGGTAACAGGCAGATGCTGGAAAAGTCTGGAGGGCTCAGAAGAATACAGAAAGATGAGGGAAAGTTTGGAACTTCTCAGAGGGTGATTATATAGTTGTGATCAAAATGGTGGCAGTAATATGGACAGTGAAGGCTGGACTGAGGAGGTCTCAGATGGAAAGAGGAACTTATTGACCTACAGCAACAGTCACATGTGTTATGTCCTAGCAAAAAGCTTGGTGCATTCTGTTCATGTCCTAGGGATATGTGGAAGTTTGAACTCAGAGTGACAACCTAAGGCATCTGGTGGAAGAAGAGCCCATAAAAGTTTGAAAAATTCGTGGCCTGGCCATGTGGCAAAGAAAGAAAAAGTGGTTTGGGGAGAGGAATTCATGCAGGTTATGGAGTAAGTACTCACGAGAGGTTTTGTATAATTAAAAAGGATCCAAGTGCTAATATCCAAACAATGAGGAAAAGGCCTCAAAGTTATTTCAGAGAACTTCATAGCAACCTCTCACCTCACAGGCCGGCCCAGAGGACTAGGAAAAAAGAAAGAGTTTAGAAGCCAGGTTGAGGCCCACTGACCTGCACAGCCTTGGGACACTGCTACTCACATCCCAGCTGCTCTGGCTTCAGTCTCAGCTCAAAGGTGTCCAGGTACAGCTGTAGTCACTACTCCAGGGGGTACAAGTCATTAGCTGTGGTGGCTTCCCCATGGTGTTAAGTCTGTAGGCATGCAGAGTATAAGTGTGAAGGAGGCTTAGCATCGTCCACTTGGATTTTAGAAGATTTATGAGAAAGGATGGGTATCCAGGCAGAAGCCTGCTGCAGGGGTGGAGCCCTCACAGAGAACCTCTACTAGGGAAGAGCAAAGGGGGAATATTTTGGGTTGGAAGCCCCAGAGAATCCCCACTAGGGCACTGCCTAGTGAAGCTATGGGAAGGAAGCCAGTGTCCCCCATACCCCAGAATGGTAGATTCATTGGCAGCTTTCAATCTACACCTGGAAAAGCTGCAGGCACTCAACAACCTATGAGAGCAGTCTTAGCGGCTGAACTCCATAAAGCTGCAGGAGTGGAGCTGTCCATGTTCTTAGGGGCCCAGCTCTTGCATCAGCATGCCCCAGATGTGACACATGGAGTCAAAGGACATTCTTTTGGAGCTTTAAGATTTAATGACTGCCCTGCTATATTTCAAACTTGTGTGTGGCCTGCAGCCCCTTTGTTTTGGTTGATTTCTTCTTTTTGGAATGGGTATGTTTACCAATGCCAATACCCCCATTGTACCTTGGAAGTAAATAACCTGCCTTTGAATTTACATGTTCATGGGTGAAATTAAGTAATTTCCAGATGAGACTTAGGACTTGGGACTTTTCAGTTAATTCTGGAATAAATTAAGACTTTGAGTGACAATTGGGAAGGCACCATGATTGTATTTTGCAATGTGAGAACGATATGAGATTTGGGGTGGGGCAGGTGCAGAATGATATTGTTTGAATACTTGTCCCCAGCCAAATCTCATGTTGAATTGCAATCCCAAGTATTGGAGGTGGGACCCGGTAGGAGGTGATTTGATCATGGCGATGGATTTCTCATGAATGATTTAGCACCATCCCCTTGGTGCTATTTTCATGATGTGAGTGAGTTTTCATCAGATCTGGCTTTTGTAAAGTGTGGCACCTCCACCCCCAGTCTTTCTTGGTCTTGCTTTCACCATGTAATGAGACTATTCTCCTTTGCCTTCTGTTATGATTGAAAGCTCCCTTAGGCCTCACCAGAAGCTGAGCAGATGTCAGAGCCATGCTTCCTGTAAAGCCTGCAGATGGCAAACCAATTAAAACTCTTGTCTTTATAAATTACTTTCTCTCAAATATTTCTTTTTAGCAACACAAGAATGGCCTAACCCAGGGAGATTTAGAGGGATGGGCCTTTCTGGATTAATGGAAATGATATTTTAGAATTACTGCCAAAATTTCTTAAAATCCTGGTTGAACCAATGAGGTTATTAAATGCAAGGAGTAGGTCTGATCCCCATGTTTCTGGATGATCTTCAGAGCAAACAGAAGTCAGACATGCAGAGATGTGGCTAAATTTGTCAACAGGCCTATTCTATGTGGAACTAAAAAAAAATTTCTTATTTGATTTGGAACAGCACCCAGGATCTTAAGAGTTACATGGACCCACATAAGTCAGTGGCATCTACTATGATATAGAAACTGCAAATGCTGTGATTAAAACATCTTTGATGCAAATATTAATTATAGTTTCTGCCAATCCACCTATTCTTCTAGGTAATATCACAAGTTAATGCACCCTTACCCCCACTATAAAGCCAGTCCTATAAGCACTGTCCTGGTCATGGCTTAATGGACCAAGTAGGCACTCGAACTTTGAAAAACTTTGAAAAGACAATCCTTTACGTTCTCCAAAGTCTATGGTTCCTTCTTCCTTGGATAGATGAGTTAGGTCAGTTGGTTTTATCTGTTTCTTTTTTTTTTTTTTTTTTTTTTGCAGTATATATTAGGGAACATGAAGAAAATCAGCAGTTATCACTAACAGCTGAAGCTGATGGTAGGCTTGAATAAAAGAAATGTCGTAGGAAGCAGTGCAATTTGTCTCAAAATATAAAAACAACCCAAGAATATATCCTCATAAATCATAGACTTGGACTCTGTTATTGACTAAGTTGTGTCCTCCCCAAACTTCGTATGTTGAAGCCTAACTCCCAATGTGACTCTACTTGGAGATATGCCCTTTGGAGAGGCATTTTTTTGTTAAATGAGGTTGTACACGTGAGGCACTAATCCAACATGACTGGTGTCCTGATAAGAAAAGGAAGAGACACCAAGGGATGTGCATAAACAGAGGAAAGAACATGTGAAGACATGACAAGAGGTGCCTGCATGCCAAGGAGAGAAGACTCCAGAGAAACCACACCTGCCAACACCCTCCTGAACTTAAACTTCAGAACTGTGAGAAATACATTTCTGTTTCTTAAGCCACCCAGTATGTAGTATTTTGTTATGGCATCTCTAAACAGAACCCTGACTAATGCAGACCCTAAAAATGGGCATCAAAAAATTAAGATTTGTATATGGATTATATGATGAGTTTTTGTTCTGCCATTAATTACCAGAGTGATTTATGGGAAGTTATTTAATCTCTATGGGTCATATTTTCCTGATCCTTTGATGAAGGATGAAAGAAGAACCAAAAAAAATCCGTAAAATAGACACAAGTTTAAATGTAATGGTAATAAAGACATTCCCAATTATGCCAACCAACTGAGGTTTTCTACTTTCTTGATAAATGCATTTAACAGATCTCACCAGTCACTATAGGATAAATATCCAGTTATACAGTTTGCTATTGATTGACACATGTATATTTGGTTTTCACCAATTGACCTTTAAGAGTCTTAGGGGAAGATTCCAATTTATGCATTTAGCTAGTCATTTAAGAAACATTTATTAAACATTTATTATATGAGGTACTGTTGATGTTGACAATGAAATTATAAAGAGGGTATATATGATACCTTCCATCATGGTACAGACTAACCAGCAAAATTATACAAGTTTAAAAAAGCAACTAACAAAATACAAAAACATAATTTAATATTTGTTTAGTGGATATTTGAAAAAGCAGTGCATTTTATGCTAGAGTTCACAGGAAGGTCTTCCCTTCCTCCAGTTTAGAAGATGAACTAATTTAGAATATGAACTGATAATCTAAGGCATACACCAGGAGCACAATTTGTTCATGTATTGAAAATCAGTGGTGAAATTCCCCTGGTTGGGGTCAGCCCTAACCAGCATGATTTAATAATTGCTCTAAGGCCATCTGCTCAAAAATCTGCAGCCTTTACTTGCCATAGGTCATCCTTTAAGATAAATTGGCTCGCTCAGTGGAACAAAAGGGGTTTCGGGGTCATGTATATCTGTTTCAGAGTCCATAAAGAATAATCTGAACTTACTTAAGTTACATAAAATTCTAGGGCTTCAGTTTCCAATCTACCTTGTACTGTTATGAGAATTACAGGTAATATACACAAAAACTCCAAGAAAAATAACATAGAGTAGACACATAAAGTTTTTATTATTATAATTTTGTTTTGAAGCAAAATTGGCAAAATTATTTTTAGTGATTAATTGTGGCTTCCTGGTGTACTATCTTGAGAACAATTATGAGTGTGTGATTTCACTCATCAAGAGCCATCACCATAGTAAATGAGGAATTTATGGCGTAGGCATCACGGAAAGAAGCTGCAACCTGAGTCCCATTTAACTGCCATCCTCATATTTAAAACTCTTAATCCAAAGAGGAAATGGGAAATGGAGGGAGTAATGTACAACTCAATTAACTCCCCTGAATCCATGAATCAAGACACTAAGTCTAAAGAATTGGAAACTGTGCAGTCATTATGACATATATATCAGAAATCTCTGAGGGAGAGAAAAGAACAAAAAGCATTTTTAGAAGTCTAGAACAGGGTTTACCACCCACAGGCAGAGGCAGAATATAATTAATTGTTTAAAGAGTGAATGCAACAATCTTAAATAAATAGTTTGTTCCAAAAAGAAACCAGAGTGTCAAAAAACTAAAGATGAAAATTTATTGGTGGTTTCGTAAACGGTGCCTCCTTTCTTCTTTGGGACAGGTTCATAGTAATTGGAACAATATTTTCAAAAATATTAGCTTCTAAATTATAAGGGCAATAATCTCCAAAGTTGGCAGCTGACACCAGAAGCCTAATTACATCTTTTTTCTTCTTCACAATAAGTATATTTACTGCAAATGTTCTCTACTCTTTTTGCCTGACACTCATAAGAGGGAAGCACAAACAGAAGTTCAACTAAATCCTGACAATTACACCATCAATTATAGTACAGAAGGCAATTAAATCACATTTCTGTGTTGAATGCAATTATGTTTTATTAAAAATATTACAAAAAAGAATAGGTCTCTTCCAAATGCTGTTTCATTTTGTTCTGCCACTCTATAGGACAAAGCCTGGAAAAATAAAATGGCATCAGATTTTTGAAATGAAAAATTAACCTAACATTCCCCAAATTTCTGTAAATATAGAACCTTACAAAAGCACCCACAAATCTATCATTCCTCAAGGCACTGGAACTCTTAACAAATACTCATTAAGAATCTGTGTACCTTTCATTTCCAAGAATAGCTATTCATTATCCAGGCTTTAAGCACTAATCTCTGATATAGTTAAATTAGTCTTGAAATGAAATTAAACTGACTTTTCCTGACTCCTAGAAACCAAGTATAAAATGTTGTCACATGCTGAGTATAAAGTTAAATAGGATAAAATTTAGGGGTGACGGACTTACACACCTAATCCACGAACTTCTCTGAATATGCAACTAGAACGAATTCAAAATGGTAATTTACACAAAGATGTCAGGTTATCCACATATTAACAGTAGGTATGTCACAAACATACTTATCACTTGTCCATCTATCCTCCAAACTCCACTAACACAAGTAAGTGTACAAATAGTTATTAATCCATGAAGTTAAAGAAAACATGATTTGATAATGTTGAGAGATATGAACAAACTTTTACAAATAAGGTAACAAAGCAAATTGAAAAAGTGGAGTACAGAAAGCTTCAAATAAAAACATGCAGAGAGGATTCCATGAGACCTTTACTAAGTGGTTCAGAATACAGATGATGTAATTCACCATGGAAAACTGGGTGACACCTAGACCTAAAAGTAGATGGGCAATCTCTCTGCAGAGAGGTCAAGCCACCAGGTCCCTCTCCTGCCACAAAGGGGTGATGTGAGGCACAGGAATAAACTAAGTGGGATTAAATGAGGCCCTACCTAATAAAATTTATAGTCTAAGTCTTTTCTCCTATTCTCAGTAGAATGCCAACACTCCTTTGCATTTTCTACTTCCCCACCATCTTAGCAAGGGAATTTTAAAAAATCTCTATCTGATCACGCTGCAGGGAAGTACATCAGGAACCAGACCCCGCCCACAGACATTCTGGGTAGCTTTTTAGAACCTCAGTTCAGCCATGGATCCATGAATATTTAAGAAAGACTGCAAAGTGAAAGACAGAGGGAAAACCATATATAGTTAAAAAGAACCAGGAGGCAACAAAAGCAATGCAGTAAGTGGAAAAAAAGGGCGGGGTGTTGGGGGAAGCAGTGAAGAAACAAAATCTTATAAAAAGGAAAAAATGTCAGTGAAAATTCTTACAGAAATTTAAAAAACACTAAAAGATTTTGTATTCGTAAATCAAAATAGGATTATGAGAATAACAAATAGAGAATAAGTACATATTAGAACTTATTCATTAATTAATATGATTTGTACTTTACATATAAATATAAATTTTCTATGTTGATTTATATAATTTATATGTAAGTTCCAATATATGAATACATTTAAATATAAATAAAAATTTACACACACACTCACACACACACACTAGTCTGATATAGTTCCACTCTGACCAAGATGTAAAACTGTTAACTAGATATTCCTTCCCATCTGAAGTAACGGATCGCAAGAAAATAGAGATTAGCCGCCAGCAGACAATAATCTCTGAGAGACGGGTAACAAATAAGGTCATCCCTATGATTCTGTCAGTTTATTGCCTTTAAAGAGTTTCCAAGACATTGTGCACTAAGAGGAAATCCAATCGGGATTCAGCAGACCCCCTGGGTAGAGGAGACAGAGAATAGACTCTAAGGAGACCAAGGTGCACAGTGTTTGCAGGATAGAGTTACCAGAGAGGACACTGCTGCGTAGAGGGAGAACTCTAGAGATCTGCAAGATCCCCTTAAGATGTCAGGATAGTGTTGATCAGTACATACATGTGAAACTTCCTGAGTCCAGAGAAAGAACCATCACCCAAAAAATTAAGAGATTGGTGTACTGTACATGGTGCTCACACTTCAGGGAATACTGCCTTTTCCAATTAGTCAAACTAGGAGCCCTGAAGATTCATGAGACCCCAAAAAAGCCTTGTCTCCATAGTGAGATAACCAGATTGAGCACTGTCCTGGTCCCACCTCACAGAACTTAAAAGCAAGAAATAAAAGCATCATCTGTTGCCAGGCTAATTTGACTGCCTTCTAGAACAGTGCTTGAGGATATTCATAGTAATATAAAAATTTCCAGCACTCAACAAGGTAAAACTGCTAGTGCCTGGTTTCTAATATAAAATTTTTAGACATTCAAAGCCCCAGAAAAATTTGAAACCTAATGACAAGATAATTCAGTTAATCAAAGTCGAACCAGAACTAACAGACATGGTAAAATGAACACATAAAGACATTAAAATAGTTATAACTGTACTCTATATGTTCATGAAGTTAAGAAGAGACATGGAAGACATTTTTTTAAGAGACCCAAATTTTTACTTCTAGAAGTGAACACAAAATTTTATGAGAAAAACATACACTGGATAGGATTAATGACAAATATAGAAGAAAGAAAACAATAGTGAATTTGAACACATAGCAAGAAAAACAATCCAAAATTAAAGATGAAAAATTTTAAAATAAAAAGAGCATGAGTGGACTGAATGAAAATTTCATGTAGCTTAATACATGTGTAACGAGTGACCACAAAAGGGAAGGGGATATTAAAAAAAACTAGTGGCCGAAAGCATTTCAAATGTAATGAAAACTGTACACCCACATGTTTAAGAAAGTTAACAAACTCCAAACACAAAACACATAAAAATTATAAAAATAAAAAATACTATAATTGTAATTTAAAAAAATATGATGGTCAATTCTCCCAAATTAATCTGTAGAGGCAATACAATCCCAATAAAAATCCCAACAGGATTTTAAGAGTTAAAATTGTGGCCAGGTGCAGTGGCTCATGCCTGTCATCCCAGCACTTTGGGAGGCTAAGGCAGGTGGATCACCGAGTCAAGAGATCAAGACCATCCTGGCCAACATGGCAAAACCCCATCTCTACTAAAAATACAAAAATTAGCCAGGCGTGGTGGTGTGCGCCTTTAGTCCCAGCTACTCAGGAGGCTGAGGCAGGAGAATCATTTGAACCCAGGAGGCGGAGGTTACAGCGAGCTGAGATGGCACCATGGCACTCCAGCCTGGTGACAGAGTAAAACTCCCATCTCAAAAAAAAAAGAGTTGAAATTGTATTCTAAGCTTCATGTAAAAATTAAACACAGAATAGCTAAAAAGACATTAAGATAACAAATCTGAAGGAGTATTGCAAAATGATTTCAATATTTTCTATAAAGATACAGTAATCAAGACAGTATGAAGTTGTTGTAAAGATTGACAAGTAGAGTAATGAAACAGAAATAACCCAGTAACAGATCCACATATACAGGGACAATTGAGTTTTGACAAATTGCAAAGGCAATTCAGGGGAAAAAGGACATTGTGTTCAAAACATGATGTCAAAAAATTTGGACGGTCATATGACAAAAAAGCATTCTGATCCATATATTATTTAAGATATTTATGCAAAATGTATAACAGTTACGAATGCAATACCTACATAAAATGATGAAAAAACTTCTAGAAAGAAACACAAAGGGAAACATTTGTGACACTCAGTTATACAAATATATTTTAATACAAAACAGTGATCCATAGAAGAAAAAAATTCTACTTCATCAAAATTAAAAACATTTTCTCTATAAAATACCCTGTTAATAGGATGAAAAGCTACGGACTGGGATAAAAGATTTGAAAATCTTATATCTGGTGAACAACTTGTAGCCATAATATAAAATGAACATTCAAAACTCCACACTGATGACCTGATTTTTAAAAAAACAAAAATTGAAAAGATACATTATTAAGGATGATGTGTGGATATCAAATAAATACAACATAATGAGTCATTAGGCAAATTCAAATAAAAAGCACAACAGATACCACCACCGTGCACTTATTAGAATACTAACATTTGTATGTAGTTAGTGAGTTTATGAAGAAACTAGAAGTCTCATGTTTCCTGCTGGTGAGAATGAAAACTGAGAAAACCATGTTGAAAATAAGTTTGATAGTTTCTTAAAAAGTTAGTCATACACGCAGAATATAATTCACTCATTCCATGCCCAATTATTTAAGATAAAGGAAATCATATGTCCATACTGAGATTTGTACTCAATGTTCACAGCAGCTTTACTTGTAATAGCTGCCAAACTGGAAACAGCTGAAATGACCATCAAAGGTGAATGGATAAGCAATGTTTTGTATATCCATATTGATAGGCTGAATAATCCAAGTCCTAATTCCCAAAACCTATGAATTAATCTTATATAGCAAAACGGACTTTGTAGATGTGATTAAGTTAAGGCTCTTGAGCTGGGGAGATTGTGCTAGATATATGAGTAGGCCATAAATATCATTTCCAATGTCCTTATAAGCTGGAGCAGAAGGGAAATTTGACTTCACAACAGAAGGCCATTTGGTAACAGAAGCAGGAATTGGAGTGATACGCCTTGAAAATATAAGGAAGGGGCTGCAAGTCAAAAATACAGGCAGTCACTAGAAGTTGAAAAAGGCAGGAAAATGGGTTCTCCCCTTAGAGCCTCCAGAAAGAACTAGCTATAGCAACAATTTGACTTCTGCCAAGTGAAATTCATTTTGGACTTCAATCTCCAGAAATGTAAGAGAATAAATATATTGTTTAATGCACTAATTTGTGGTAATTTCTTGCAGCAGCAAAAGAAATTGAATACACATTATAATGGGATAATAATCAACAATGAAAAAGAATGAGCAATTCATATACACAACTTAAATGTAAAAAGCATGATATTGAGTGAAATAAAAGGATAAAAATACATACTGTATTATGTCACTTGTGTAAAATTCTAGAAAATGCAAAGCAATCTATAGTGACAGAAGCATACTAGTGGACACCTAGCAGATACAAGAGATAGGTAGGGACAGAACAGAGGCATAAACGTACATAAATAAACTTTTAGGGATGAGCTATATTTTCATTATCTTCATTGTCATTGTGGTTTCATGGGTGCGTACATATGTCGAATCTTACCAAAATATATACTTTTAAGTATGTGCAGTTTACAATATGTGCTCAATAAAGTTATCTAAATTACTTACATATGTGTCTAGGAGGTTGTATATATAGCATACACACATATGTGTGTAGATACATAGATATTTATTTCATTTGGAATATATAGATGAGTGGAATAAAAAGAAAAAAAGACAAATAGGTGCAAAATGAGAGAGAATATAAAAAAAAAAAAAAAAACCATGAATTCTAACATTTATTTTATAGTAGCGTGAGAAAGGAAATGGATAAGATTAAAAATTTGAGAATTGTTATAAAAATAATACAAGAAAACCTCCTACAACTGAAAGATATCCATTTATAGATTGGAAAGAAGTTGCTCACAAAGTGGCCAGCATAATGAACAACTAGAAGAACCGTGCCAAGAATCAACATTATGAATTTTCAGCCGGGGCTGGACGCAGTGGCTCACGCCTGTAATCCCAGCACTTTGGAAGGCCGAGGCGGATAGGTCACCTGAGGTCAGAAGTTCAAGACCAGGCTGGTCAACATGGTGAAACCCTGTGTCTACTAAATATACAAAAATTAGCCGGGTGTGGTGGCACGCGCCTGTAACCCAGCTACTTGGGAGGCTGAGGCAGAAGAATCGCTTGTATCTGGGAGGCAGAGGTTGCAGTGAGCCGAGATAATGCTATTGCGCTCCATCCTGGGCAAAGAGAGCGAAACTTCATCTCAAAAAAAAGAAAAAAAAAAGAAAAAAATTTCTGGGATACCAAATTAACGAGAAGACACCCAACAGTACAGAGGAGTTGTGGATGAATGAGTTCTTTCAGAGAAAAACCGAAAGAAAATGAAAAACAAACATTTACAAAAGAATGATCCAGAATGATATTAGACTCTTTTAAAGATAACATTTGTGCGGAAGTCAGCAGCAGAATAATGCTATAAAAGTTTTGAAAGGAAAATAAATCCATCTTAGAATTATTTATCTAGTCAAATTATCATTCAACTATACAGAAATGTAAAAAAGACATTTTATGATATGCAAAGGCTCAAAAAATCAACTCTTCACTATTTTTTCAATAATCTGCTGGAGAATATGTCTCAGTGAAACAGGGAGCAAAGAAACTGAAAGACACAGGACCAAGAAAAGAGCCCTAATATAAGAAAAAAAGACAGTGAAGTCCCAGTATGACACACTGGCACTAATTCAGAAAGCTAACAGCTCTTCACTGGAGCAGAATGAGACAGAGAAGATGAAGGGGCATCTTCAGAGGGAGAAAAAAAAAAGAGTTATGATTTCATAAGCTTGAGTATAAGAAAACGTTATTGCTAGGCCTTTAGTAAATTACTTTGGAACATTAAAACAAATTATGGAAGAATTACAAGGAATATAAAATACATTTTTAAGAGACTGTTTAAAAAAAAAATTACCTGAAGAGAAATCAATCTTAGGATACCACCTGACTTCTATTTGACTACACATTAAACAATTTTAATATGAAAATAATATAAACATTGACTAAACAAAGTTGATACTTATTTACTGAGCAAACAAGGAAAGAAGAATTGTGGAGGTAATATGAAAAGTTAAATTTCAAATAATTCAACAGGAAATTAATGATAACTAAATTTAACAAATAAACTGCAACATAAGTATACAATTTAGAAATATGGAAGAATGTACCAGAAAAAAAATAGCAAGAGCTAAAGAGGCTGCTTTTGGGAACAGGGCCTGGGAAGTGCAAAGTGGTGGGACAGGATATACTGGAAGGTTTTTGTTTGTTTATTTGTTTGTTTTTTTGTCTTTGTCATTATCTCATTATTTTGTAATGGCTTTATTGAGGTATGATTGAAATTTAAGAACATATATTTAATGCATACAAACTGATGTACTTGGAGAAATTATGCACCTGTGAAACTATCAAGCCATCATCACTATCCAATATCCTGAACTTATTCATCACCTCCAGAAGTTTTCCTCCTCTCCCTTTTGTTTTTCACTTTTATGGAAAGAAGAGCAATTTTTTAAGTCTATAATACAGTATTGTTAATCTTAGGCTCTATGTTTCATAGTAGATCTCCAGATTTTTTCAATCCTGTACATATATTACATTAATTTTTAAGTGTTTAATGAGAAATCAGCAACTGTTGCCTTAGCAATACCTCCTAATTAGTACTGCTCTGCATAAGCCTCTCTAATCACCTGCTGAATCACTTATTTTCAGCAAAATATCTTTTATGGCAAAAAAGAAAAGGAACTAAATAAAGTATTTTAATAGAGGTCTAGATTTCATCACCCTTGCATTCCAACTTTTCAAAACTAATTTAAAAATTAAATATCAACTGTGTGTCAGGCAATGATTTCAATTTTGGTGATATAAAGATAAATGAGAATGTGTTCTTCGACTTGTTAAAATTGGTAGTGATAGACAAGTAAAAACGAATTAGGCCGGGCGCGGTGGCTCACGCCTGTAATCCCAGCCCTTTGGGAGGCTGAGGCAGGCGGAGCACGAGATCAGGAGATCGAGACCATCCTGGCCAACATGATGAAACGCTGTCTCAACTAAAAAATACAAAAAATAGCTTGACGTGGTGGCACATGCCTGTAATCCCGGGTACTCAGGGGGCTGAGGCAGGAGAAGCAATTGAACCAGGCAGTCAGAATTTGCAGTGAGCTGAGATCGCGCCACTGCACTCCAGCCTAGTGACAGCGAGACTCGGTCCAAAAAAAGAAAGGAAAGAAGGAAGAAAGTGCAGAAAAGAAGGAAGGAATTGAAATGAGGAAGGAACTGAAGTGAAGAACATGGCTGAGATTAGCCTTGAAGAAATTTGAAAAATTGGATAGATTCCAAGTAAGACAGAAATAATACAGTGTGGTCACAGGAGAATAAAAAATCCAGGCAGCAGTTCCACATGACTAACAAAAAGGAAACTATTGAAATAGCTGCACAAGGTAGGGGACGATAAGACCCTGAAAAGCAGAATGTGGGCTAAGCTGGCTAAGACCAACTGGACCAAACATGTCACTGGATTTGATCACAGACCTCATCATACACTCATCAGCATACCAAATCCCACACCCACCAGCACCATTCCAGTCCAGGAAGAGCTATATTTGGTGTAAAAATGGGTGGCACCACAGTTCTAAGAAATCATCTTTTCCCAGGAGAATATTCCACCTCGTGATTAAAGAAACCCATAAAGACAGAAGCTCCAAAGCCTGTTGGTATGTCCTGCATACACCTGTACTCCCCTTTCTTGAGTGTGTACTTTTACTTTGCAATAAACCTCTGTACTTTCACTATTTTATGACTCATTTTTGAGTTCTTTCTTGTGATGGTCTCAAGAGGGGGTCAAGTTCATATCAGCGTTTTGTAACCTCCCCTAGCCCACTGATATGATAAGCTTATAGAAAACTTCTTGGACTGACAAGTGTAATCAAGGTAATAATAATGAAAGGTGTAAATGATCTAATATGTATTGAACCAACAGGCATAGGCAAGGCCATTAGTAGAATTACAACCAGAATACATACCTACAAAATAACTGAAGAAGTTGTAAATCAACAAACTAGTGTTAGGGCAAAGAAAGAAAGCAAAGAGAATAGTAAAGAAACATACAATCTAGGTAGCATAAAAACAAAAAGAAGGAAAAGGCACATTCATTTTGATAAATATTTATATATTAGAAATATCTTCAATCTATAACAAGATTCTAGGAAAATGGCTTCTTAAGGATAAGCATCTAATTCCCTCTATCTGAAATTTTGAAGGAAAATTGTCAAAAAGATTCAGGGGAAGAAGAGAGGGAGTAAATGAGTGAATCTTCATTTCTACCTCGGTGCTGGAAACTAGGAAAGAGTTATACAATAGGCCAGTCCAGAATCTAGACCCTAAAAAATAAAATATATTTTAAAAATAAAAAAATAAAATATAGACAGGATCTTCAATGTTCTCTTAAATAAAAACTAAAAACTCACTGCTTTCCGTTTCCAGCCTTCAGCCAGATCTCAAGGTGGATAACTATTTGCTCTAAGTTCACCTGCCAGTTCAGCGACAGGGTCTTGAGGTAACTTGAGGAACAAATGAGTCCTTGGGTAGTAAAGACTTTTTTTTTTTTTTTAGTTAGTACTTGAAGTGTTTGTTCAGTCTGCTCTGCCATGCCTCTAGACCCAGTTACTAATGAAAATTTATTTTTGTCTAGCTTCTACTTTATACATATTGTATGTTTTTATCTGATTTATTCCTGGTTCTCTTTCCTACTGCACCAAGGTAAGCCCAGTAGGATCAATGAAAAATCCCAATTCCAGTTGGATTTCTATTGCGTATGGACACAGTTGCCCTGAGCTATTGCTACTCGGCTGTTAATACATAGGGATGAAAGCATGCCAAACAGTCCCTTCATCAGCCCTCTCTACCTGTCTTTGCATTTTTAATCAAGGGATATTAGCGTGGTCAAACTAGGATCCTATTAAATTAAATTCAGCCTAACACTGTTTCCTTGTAAGTTCAGCCTAAACATTTCTCCGTACATAGTGAACTGTAACCTAACTGGACGTGTAAACAGACTGTAACCTACTCTTTTACCAATCACCAAGTTTCAACCAACGAAAGGTGGCCAACTGTTCAAATTGTGTTTAAATAAGGCAAACACCAAGCTATAACCAATTCAGCTGCTTCTGTACCTCACTTGTGTTTTCTGTAAGTCATTTTCCTTTTTCTGTCCATAAATTCTCTATGACCACCAGGCAAAGAATCTTTCCCTCAAGGACGATAACCAGAAATTAAGTTATAGGAACAGTGAAAATGCTTCTTTTTTTTTTTAATAAACGTAAGAGAAACAGTATGTTTTGAAGGTTGCAGAAGAGTAAAACTTTTAACAAAACACGTTACAATTAAAAAATAAAATATATTTTAAAAATGAAAAAATATAGACAGGATCTTCAATGTTCTCTTAAATAAAAATAACATTCTCAAAAAATTAAGTAACATCACATTAAAATAAAAACAGAGCAGGGTAAGTTAAAAATGTGATTTAGGGTCACATATAACTTGGCAGATATTTAAACTGTTAAAGAAAAAAAAAGAATGCACCGATGGAAAAACTGAATTATTGACATAGAAGACCATGTTAAGCAGCATTACCAGAATGTAGAGAAAAAAGGCAAAAATTAAGACAACAAATAAATGTTATTGATTTAAAAAGTGTATATCCCTGAATTTATACAATTAATTGTGACGGTTGAACAAAGAAGTATTTGAAGGTATCAGGAATAATAATTAAAGCATTACTAGGATAAATTTGCTGGACTGACAACACTGTACAGCTCAAAAGTTCTCCCTACATATCAGGCAAAAATGATAGAAAGAGATTCAGTACTCCTACATAATTTCTGGAAATTAGATTTCATTGCTAATGAGAAAACCTACAAGAATTTGGGCAGAAAAGAGCACCTTATCCCTAATAGAGAAATATAAGACTAAATTTAGACTTACCTTTCACAGTATTGAATTTCAGAAGATTATGGAAAAGTTATGTTGGGAAAAAAACTATTCCTAACTTTAGTAGAGTTAAAATTTTTCATTCACATATGACGGTAACAAAAAATGTATTCAATTAGATAATTTGTGTATTTTATGAAAAATATCACAACATTGTACTCTTCAACTGAGCTATTATATCAAAATATATATAACTAAAATATGGAAACTTTAAAAAAGATTGAACCCTGATTCACTGAAACATAGAATTAAGCCTAAGTAAGCTGGAAATAGACTAAATAGATTAAAGTCAGAATCTAAATACATACAAATTGTTCAAGATTTTTAAAAAATTGTAGCATGTAGAGTTTTAAAAAAAGAAACAATTTCAGTTTTTCAACTTTCCTACAATAATCATGTGTTATTTGAAAACTAGAAAACAAAAATTTAGATCATGTGCAAATATAATTGCACAAATGTATTTCCCCCTAAGCAGCCTATTTAGACTTGGTGAACAGCTAGAGTCGGTAACAGGTCCCAGCCCAGCAAGCCCATACTTGTGCAGGACCTACCACATCACTGGTGCTGATGGGTGTTTCTTGACTAGATTCACTCATGCCTCCCAAAGGAGAATGGACATGACTTTTACTCTTACCCACAGTCCTCCTAAAGAAGTTTGAAAATTGGGTTCCCGGTATTGACAGTTGAACTGGCTTCTAAATTTTGGATTACATTTGTCAGTTTCTCCATATAGATCTGTCTCTTTCTTCCTTCTCCCCCTTCCCTTCCTGTCTGCTCCCCAACTCTCTTCCCATCTCTTTCAGATAAATGATTTCTAAGGGGAAGGGGGAAATGCCAGGGGACATTTGCTTCTCCATGCAAGGAGGTCACTGTACTTAGCCTTCAGTTTCTGCTACTGTCAAGGCTCTTCCTAACACTATGGAAGAGTCCTTCTTCACTGGATCATTAGCTCCTTTAAAACAATTCTCGGCCGGTCGTGGTGGCTCACGCCTGTAATCCCAGCACTTCGGGAGGCCAAGGCGGGCGGATCACGAGGTCAGGAGATCGAGACCATCCTGGCTAACACGGTGAAAACCCGTCTCTACTAAAAATACAAAAATAAAATTAGCTGGGCATGGTGGCGGGCACCTGTAGTCCCAGTTACTCGGGAGACTGAGGCAGGAGAATGGCGTGAACCGGCGAGGCAGCACCTTCAGTGAGCAGAGATCACACCACTGCACTCCAGCCTGGGCCGCAGAGTGAGACTCCATCTCAAAAAAACAAACAAACAAAAAAAAACAATTCTCATTTCTCAAGTGGCTTATAATAGGAAATAGCAATTTCTGCCAAATAGTTATCATTTTCTATTAGGGCATATGTGAAAATGCTGATTAAAATGATAATAATTCCATATACTTGAGACATGTGTGAATGATTTTTATATCCTATTTTTGATGTTATACACTATAAACAGTTGCACAAGTTTAAGGTATTATTAGAACAACTTTAAATTACCTGTTTTTACTTTAATTTCAATAGTAAGTTTCAGAAGGAATATCTAAACTTAGATTTTTACATTTGAATGTTATTTTAAAGCTCAGCCTTAAAGGTCAAACTCTAAGCTATGTAACGATTAAGGTGCCAGCTACAAATTAAAAGAAATTATTTTAACTGAGTCGGGATCAATTACTAGTGTGTAAGTCATTCAGTAAATAGTATTTTTCATTAATGCAAAAATCCATGTAGTAATAAGAAGTCCATGACGTTTTCTTTCAAAGACTCTCATAAACCTCTGTGCTTACATGAACAATCGTAAGTCCTCCCTGGTAACAAGTTTCGAAATGAAGCCAAACAAGCAAAAACTCAACAGTTTCACATCATCAACCATAACCTTCTCCCGAAAAACCATTTCCTCATCTTAGGCAAGGGTTCTTCTTTCCCACATAACTATTTCACCTGGTGTATACCCCTTCAGTGTCCTTATTACATTCCACTGTTAATGTATGTTTCCCCAACAGTTTCACCATAAGAATGTGAGATCTTGGGAGAGCAAATAACACTTCTGATGTTTTTCTCCACAGCCCTTGTACCTTCCACAGTGCCTTGTAAAATTTGTTGAATGGGTAAATAAAATAGGAGTAAATGAGTGCTTTTGTTATGTTTCAAGATTCATCCAAAACCTGATCTGCAAGAAGTTTGAGGGGTTAACCATAAATATGCGATAAATAAAAGTTAGGTTAAAAAGTTTATTTGATGTCTGTTATAACCATTGCTGTGATCCTCTTAAGGACAAGAATTTATTGGCCATCTTTATGATACTAAGCTTAACTTAGCTTACAGATTCTAAATGTTAGAATGTAAAACATGGTAAGAGTTCCATCAATATTTTGTAAAACAAGTCTATTATTGATACCCAGGCCAGAACTGCATGAGCATGGCATTAATGTCTCAGAGATTCTTGAAGGAAGGTCATATTCCTTTCATGGTATTAGAGGTTTAATGTATATAACATGAACTTTAAATACACATGAGAAGATTACTTTCTTTTTTTTTTTTTTTTTTTTTTTTTTTTTTTTTTTT